>NC_090736.1:82373371-82398371 GCF_036898095.1 Palaemon carinicauda
ATTGGCGAAGTATTCGCCATTCTGGCCTACGCTAGGCCATGTAGCCTAGTCGTTTGGTCCTAGTACTTCATGCATGATTTTGGTTTTTCCGAGTGTAATTAAAATTTTATTGAAGCTTTAGGCTATATTTTATACATTTAAGACTGTGTGGAATATTTCCAAGATAGTATACGAGTGAGTTTCGGTGATTTAGGTAATCGATTCTCTTGGTGCCTAGGCTAGTTGCTTATGGAGCCTTAGTATACTTTATCATACTCCCCGGTTGCTTTCTTTTCTTCGGAGAAGGTATGCAATCCCTTTCCCTCTGTTTAAGCCTTGGGCTTATCCCTAAGTAGTTTTTTCCGAATTTATTTTCGATAAAACTATACTGGGGTGTTACTGTACCTTCCTGTTCCTGTAGTATGGTTCAAGAGGGACAGAACAACAGAGTTTTTTAGTCTGAGTCTGTGTTGTCTGGCTTGGGGCTGAGTCCCCCTCGCTGACCTGACACAGACAAAGGGAGCTTAGCTCCCTTAGGTCACTACCGAAGGTTTCTGTGGATATGATTCCTTCTTTTGTGATCTACCAGACTAGTCCTTGTTGCTGTTCTCGGGGGAGGATAAGTTTCTTTCCCTGTGAGTAACAACGCCTTCCTTGCTTTGGTGCTCTGGGAGCTGGCAAGTATTGCTGGCCTTCCCCCTTAGATCTCCCTTAGGCTAAGATAAGTTTCTTGGCTGCGGGTGATCTGTCACTAAAGCAAGGTTGATAGGACCCTCTTGTCCCTTCCCCCTCTTTCTCCGTAATGGCCTAGCCATTACTGTACTGTACGTCGTTCTCATCTGGACCTAGTATAGGTTAGGATGTGGAATTGACTCAGCCCCTTGCCGGCCGGCAGAGCTGCCGGCCGGCAAGGGTCTTATGTTTTCGAGTGCTGCCCGGACCTCTCTTGGTCCCTCATCCATGCCTGCCTGTAGAGCCAGACGGCATTGGTCAGGAAGCCTGAATTAGTTTCTCCCCTTCCTTATATGCACTCTTTCGGTTGTCGGGCTTGGAGGTTGTGTACACTCTTATCCCGGCATCCATTCTATTTTTCTTCTAGTGCTGTACCCGACCCGGCTGCCGGCCTATGAGGCCGGCAGCCGGGCAGGTGTAGTCCTCTGGTTCTTTTGCTGCCGGCTGGCATCGGTCTTGTACCTTTGCCGGCCGGCTTATGTCAGCCCTTGTCTGCCGGTCACCAAGAGTGTGGCCGGCAGCTGGGTACTACCTTGTGTAGTTGCTGGCCGGCAGCCATTGCCGGCCAACATTGGCAGTTACCGGCCGGCAGTGTCTGCCGACCGGCACATGCATTTGAACCAGAGTGCTGCCGCCTTATAGCTGTTAAGTAGTATACTTTAAAGCTAGTTATGGTGTGTGCCGGCCGGCAAAGGCCGGCCGGCACGCATCCCCCTATACTGTACTAGTATTCTTCAGTATAACATATACAGTAAGAAGAAAACTATGGTAAGAGTTTTGGTACAGCACTGTGTCTTCTAACACTATTGTGTTTTCTCGCACATCCCTTTGCTGTTGCCCTACAGATAGGAAAGTGAATTCTTTCCTGTCTATTATCCAGGATTTTAAAATCATTGCTTAGGTGTGAGCTCCACCTGTTTCCTCTGGAAACCTTGCATTGGTTACTCTAGAAGAGATTAACCATTTGATTTTATTATCTGGAAGGCTGCAACAATGGGTTGTGAGGGAAACACAAGTGTGTGTCTTTCCTTTCTGAATTGTTATGCTATACTATGCATATCCAGTGATACATAGTTCACTTGATACTCATGGAAATTTCTTCTCTTTACAGAAGGACACTCCGAAGTGGGGAAGTGCTTTCTGCAACGTCCGCAGCAAGAACCTCTGCGGACATGAGTTTTGTAGGAGACACGCAGCATACGCTGTCTCCAAGGATGATCTCCGGTATTGGGACCCTCAGGTATGTACTGTGTGCACTAACCTGATTACTGAGACCTTTAATTCCCCTAGGACAGAGGAATCAAGGGATATAGCTAGGAAGAAGCTTCGTACCTGGGTAAGGTACTTCCAAAAGAACACTTCTGGCCCTTATCTTCCAAGTGAGAAGATGAGGGCGTATCTTTTCCCTAAGGCATCAGGTGATGCAGTGATTCCCCAGCCTCAAGAGGAGATCCCCTAAGTTCAGATCCAGGTGGATGCTGAAGTCGCGGTCGCGATGCAAGACATCCAGTTAGATGACAGGATGTCTGATGTGGACGGATGTCGGGAGGAAGACCTCCTGGCAGAAGTCCAGGATGAAGTTCAAGCCCCAGACATTGTAGAGGTAGACGTCGACGAGGTGTCGGCTACTCCGGCTCAGATTCCAGAGCCTATTCCCTCTACATCGGCCGGTCTCCCAGTAGAGCTGGGACAGGCCCTCTCTTCTATTGTTGGAATGATCCAACAAATGTAGAAGGAGAATCAGGAGAAGGCGGCTGCAATGGAACTGCGAATGCAGTGCCTTGCAGAATCACATGGGCCCCAGAAAAAGCTCAATGTGAAAGACCTTCCCTTGTGCTCAGATGCTAACCCATGGAGGTATGCTGAGCACATGCCGATGACGACTGGAAAGATCGTCATCTCGGATAAGCTGGGCTCAGTTCCCCTGGAGGAGGTGGAATTCTGGCCCAGCAAGGCATCATATCCGGACTGTTATGTCCGGCTGAGGAAGGAACCAGCTTCAAAGGAGGAGACAGAGCCGAAGGAGGTCATAGTGATGGACCATGCTAAGGCTCAAGCTCTACTTTCATCCTCGATGAAAGAGAGGGGCTTCTCTAACTCAAAGGTAGCCGCATTGAATAGGAAGCTCCCTTCCTTTGTGTCCTCGCCTACTAGAGCCTTCCCCTTTTTACAGAAAGAGTTTCTGGCTGTACTAAAAGCAGTCGAGGCCGGCAAGTCTTGCTCCTCCCTAGAGGAGTGTAAACCCTTGTCGCTGGCCCTGCCTATGGACCACAAAGACTGGAAGGACGTCCATCTTACGTTCTCAGTTGGAAAGTTGGAGGCTGATGTTGCCGGACGTCAGTTCGGCAAGGACCTCCCTATGCTGTCTGACTTTCATTTGCGAAGAGAGTTCGATACAAAAGAAAGACTGACTGCCTCAATGTCTCTTGAGACTACTCTCGAGACGATGGCAAGTGACCCCAAGGTCCATGAAATGTTCATGGTAGTGGCCAAGTCTCATCTGGTCACAGTGACGAAGGACCTTTATGGCTTCGTCAAGGCAAGGAGAGCTTGTAGGGAGTTCGTGTTTACCTCGGCTACGGTGAGGCACGAGCCAAAGAAACTAATCTCCTCCAACATTTGGGGAAAAGACCTTTTCCCTACCGACTTGGTCAAAGAAGTTGTTGATAAGGCCGCCTTGGAGAATAGAAACCTTCTCCAGAAGTGGGGCCTGGCTATCAAAAGAAAGTCTTCCCCGGATGAGGGTCCTCAACCAAAGAGGAAGACTATGAGGACTAGGCTACCGTCTCGGCCAGCCAAGCCTCTTAGACAGCAACAGCAACTGCAATTGCCATTGCCCCCAGTGCCCCAGATCGTGGCACAAACCCCGACCACTTTTCAGTGGGTACCCCAGGCCGTGTCGACACAGTCCACGGCATTCACCCCAGCGTTCGAAGGGCAGTCTACTTCCTTTCGAGCAAAGCCTAGAGGAGCAGCCAGAGGCTCGTCTAGACGCCCCTCAAGGGGAAGGGGATTCAGGGGTGGTCGTGGTCAGGAAGGCAAGACCTCAGGACGGCAGTCCAAGTGAGGTGATACCGGTAGGAGGGAGACTTCTGAAATTTCGGGATCAGTGGACCTTCGATCCCTGGGCCCACAGCCTACTCAAGAATGGACTGGGCGGGAGCTGGTACAGCACTCCACCCCCGTGCCTTCGGTTTTTCCAACAATCCACCCCAGTTATGGAGGAGTACGTTCAAGAACTGTTGGAGAAAAAAGGTGATCCAAAGGGTGAAGCCCATCAATTTCTAAGGGAGGCTGTTTTGTGTTCCCAAGAAAGACTCGGAAAAGCTCAGAGTCATTCTGGACTTGTCGCCACTCAACAAGTTCATAGTGAATTGCAAATTCAAAATGCTAACACTGCAACACATAGGGACCTTACTGCCCAAGAGGGCATATTCCGTCTCTATAGACTTGTCAGACGCCTATTGGCACATTCCAATTAGCCATCGACTCTCCCCCTACCTAGGGTTCAGGCTACAACGTAGACTATACGCCTTCGGAGCCATGCCATTCGGGCTGAACATAGCCCCAAGGATTTTTACGAAGCTTGCGAGCGTAGCTCTCAAACAATTACGCCTAAAGGGAATTCAGGTAGTAGCCTACCTGGACGACTGGTGGTGTGGGCAGCATCCGAGACAGAATGCTTGCAAGCTTCCAGTCAAGTGATCCAGTTCCTAGAGTACCTAGGCTTCAAGATCAACAGAAAAAGTCTCGACTTTCTCCATCTCAAAAGTTCCAGTGGCTGGGAATCCAATGGGACCTTTTGTCGCACCGTTTATCCATCCCGGCGAAGAAAAGGAAGGAGATAGCGGGTTCTGTCAAGAGACTTCTAGATTCCGAAAGGATATCAAGACACAAGCAGGAGAGGGTACTGCGCTCTCTCCAGTTAACTTCGGTGACAGACCCAGTGCTAAGAGCACAGCTAAAGGATGCAATCGGAGTTTGGAGAAGTTATGCATCAAATGCGCGAATAGATCTGAGAAGACCAGCCGCTTCGGCTAAGTACTCTTCTCAGGCCTTGGTCCCAAGCCAGACATCTAAAGAAGTCGGTTCTTCTTCAGCCACCTCCCCCGTCAGTGACGATTCACTCAGACGCCTCGAAGGAGGGATGGGGAGGTCACTCTCATCGGAAAAAAGTCCAGGGGACTTGGTCCAAGCTATTCAAGACCTTTCACATAAAACTTTCTAGAAGCTAGGGCAGTGCTCCTTACCTTAAAGAAAGTCTCCCCGCGTCACTCGATCTACATAAGGTTGGTGATAAACAGCGAGGTAGTTGTGAGATACTTGAATCGACAAGGATCGAGGTTACCACCTCTCAACCAGGTGATGTTGGCCATCTTCCGATTGGCGGAAAAGAAGAAGTGGTACCTGTCGGCAGTTCACCTTCAAGGAGTCCGCAATGTGACAGTGGACGCTCTATCCAGGTTCACACCGATAGAGTCAGAATGGTCCTTAGACGCAGGATCATTCTCCTTCATTCTGAATCAGTCCCAGAACTGCAGATAGACCTCTTTGCGACGAAAGACAACAAGAAGTTGCCCCTGTACGTGCCCCGTACGAGGACCCCTTAGCGGAAACAGTGGACGCGATGTCCCTCGACTGGAACATATGGTCCAAGATTTATCTGTTCCCTCCTCACAACCTTCTGTTGAGGGTCCTCAACAAACTGAGATCCTTCAAGGGGTAGCGGCAATAGTGGCCCACAAGTGGCCGAACAGCGTGTGGTTCCTCCTGGCATTGGAACTGTAGCTGAAGTTTGTACCACTACCAGATCCAGTTCTGACCCAGCGAGTCCAGAAGTCAACTGTCTGCGCTTCATTACAGAAAACCCGGACCCTGCAGCTCATGATTTTCTCTCCCTAGCGGTGAGAAAGCGTTTCGGGATTTCGAAAGCCAGCATAGACTTCCTTGAGGAATATAAGTGCAAATCTACTAGAAGGCAATATGAGTCATCTTGGAGAAAATGGGTGGCCTTTTGTCAAGGCGAAGAATCCGCAGGAGATCTTGACAGACTTCTGCTTATCTTTCTTTTCCACCTCCATGGTCAAGGATTGGCAGCTAACACGATTTCAGCGTGTAAGTCTGCTTTGACAAGACCCATTCTATATGCCTTCCAGGTCGACCTAGGTAACAAGATCTTTGATAAAGTCCCGAAAGCCTGTGCTAGGCTCAGACCTTCAGCACCTCATAAGCCCATTTCATGGTCTTTAGACAAGTTCTTCATTTCGCTTCTCTGTTAAGCAATGAAGAGTGTGCGTTAAAGGATTTGACACAAAAAGTTATTTTCCTATTTTGCACTCGCGTCCGGGGCCAGGATTAGTGAGATTGTAGCCTCTCGAGAGAGGCAGGTCGTGTTCAGTTCCTGGATGGGGGAGAACTGAACCTGTTTCCGGATCCTACGTTTCTCGCCAAGAATGAGTTACCCACCAACAGGTGGGGTCCCTGGAGAATCTGCCCTCTGAAAGAAGATGCATCTCTATGTCCAGTAGAATGCCTAAAGGTCTATCTTCATAGAACTTCAGACTTCAAGGGTGGTCAACTATTCAGGGGAGAAACATCAGGCTCAAATTTATCTCTGAATCAACTCAGAGCGAAAATCACATATTTTATTCGCAGAGCGGATCCTGACAATACACCCGCAGGTCACGATCCGAGGAAAGTTGCCTCATCCTTAAATTTCTTTAATTGTATGGATTTTGAACATCTCCGTTCATACACTGGCTGGAAGTCTTCCAGAGTGTTCTTTCGCCACTATGCGAAGCAAGTAGAGGAACTAAAAGAGATCTGTGGTAGCAGTGGGTCGCGGTGTTAACCCTACTGTTTAACTCTGCGAGGAACAGTGGTCTTAATTGGGACGATTAATTCCAGGGTGAGTGTGTAGTTACATACTGTACTACAAACTAAGTGAGGGCACTGTGTTGCCCATGCAGACTGTTCCATTTCCGAAGGTGAACCTAGCATAAGTGCAGACATGTGTGCCGAGCGTTTCTAACGCTAATGTCATTGATTTGTAATACAGGCTTTTATGACTTTGATACCTAGGTATATTAAAAGTGGCATTTAATGTTTTTTCTTTCAGACAAACAAGCTCTGTTTACTATCATACTTATGCTTAAAGTTTTGGGTTATCCTCTTCTTATGTATATATTTATATATATAATTGTGGTTAACCTGTCTATTTATTTCCTGTCAATAATCTGGTTTTTGAGAACCTTGCGTCTCCTTCACCTGTGTCAATTTATTGGTATAATTGAGCATTCATTCTATGTACCTTATCTGGGATAATTCTAATAGAATTGCTCCTTTATGCAAGCTATGTTGCATTGGTTTTCCTCCTATGCGCATATAAAACCTTTGTCCAATACAAGTATTGTGCGGAGAACTGGTCGATATTTCATATTGACGCAGTGGTTCTTTACAAACTATGCTTCACTTAATATAGGGCGAGACCACTATATTAGCTTGCCTGGTATTCATACATAGGTATATGTACTCTTCGAGACTTTTCCAGAGTCTAGTAGGACTCTTCCCTGTAGGGGGCAGGAAGCTCTAACATGGTTTATCGTTAGTTGAAAAGATGTATAACGGTAACATCTTAGGTCTCTAGGTCTAGTCGACCGGGAAAAATTACATCCGGGGAGTACGGCACGTTTTGAGAATCCACAGATACAGTAATGCTCTGGTACACTTCCATCAGGACGACATGGCTTGAGCCCAAAACACGGATTTTGAGCGAAGCAAGAAATCTATTTTTGGGTGAGATGGCCATGTCGTCCTGATGGACCCGCCCTTGCCTTTCTAAGAAAGGGCTGTAGGACCCCTCCCTACATACAGTATCTGTAGCACCTCGTGTACGCTACAAGGAATACAGATGCCGCCAGGATTGGCGCCAGGCACGCATACGAATCGGAGGATAGGGAAGCCTTGGGAGCGGCTCCCCTTTTTCTTTCCCGAATTCGTTTCTTGCCAATCCCTCCTACGAGACGAAATCTCTGTCCAGGATGCAGATTGCCATGTGGCGTGTCAAGAATACGTCCTCTGATATGTCACGATATCCCTTTCACGAGGGATACTCGCTCCAGGAGTTAGAATTCTGGTACCTTAAGGTAAATTCTCTGGGAATATCGCCGTAGTTGTAATATACCCTAGGAAGCTACCCAATAGGAACTTCCATCAGGACGAAATGGCCATCTCACCCAAAAATAGATTTTTCGCTTCGCTCAAAATCCGTTATATATATATATATAGATATATATATATATATATATATATATATATATATATATATATATATATATATATATATATATATATACATATATATATATTTTTGTGCTTAAGCCATGTCGTCCTGATGGAAGTTCCTATAGGGTAGCTTCCTAGGGTATATTACAACTACGGCGATATTCCCAGAGAATTTACCTTAAGGTACCAAAATTCTAACTCCTGGAGCGAGTATCCCTCGTGAAAGGGATATCGCGACATATCAGAGGACGTATTCTTGACACGCCACATGGCAATCTACAACCTGGACAGAGATTTCGTCTCGTAGGAGGTGATTGGCGAGATGCGAATTCGGGAAAGAAAAAGGGGAGCCGCTCCCAAGGCTTCCCTATCCTCCGATTCGTATGCGTGCCTGGCGCCAATCCTGGCGCCATCTGTATTCCTTTTTGCGCAGCTTAACAACTCGGTGTTTTTTCCTGTTTTTCTCGCAAATCTTGGATTTATCCTACTTTTCATGGCTTCTCCGTCTTCGTTGGCCTCTGATAAGTTGAGTATAATGTCTTTTATGTATAAATGTAGGTTCTTGGTAAAATTTTGAGTGATTAATAGGATTAATCTTTGATACAAGAGCCGTAGCCTACCAGAGGCGTCCTGGACGCTGTCGCTCGCTAGGTATAAATTAGTTAGTCAGAGCGACATTCCTGGTTGTTTTGCTTTAATAAATTTTAGCTATTTAGCATTACATAGGATTTCCTTTCGTGCTTAGTATTATTTGGCGAAGTATTCGCCATTCTGGCCTACGCTAGGCCATGTAGCCTAGTCGTTTGGTCCTAGTACTTCATGCATGATTATGGTTTTTCCGAGTGTAATTAAAATTTTATTGAAGCTTTAGGCTATATTTTTTACATTTTAGACTGTGTGGAATATTTCCAAGATAGTATACGAGTGAGTTTTGGTGATTTAGGTAATCGATTCTCTTGGTGCCTAGGCTAGTTGCTTATGGAGCCTTAGTATACTTTATCATACTCCCCGGTTGCTTTCTTTTCTTCGGAGAAGGTATGCAATCCCTTTCCCTCTGTTTAAGCCTTGGGCTTATCCCTAAGTGTTTTTTTCCGAATTTATTTTCGATAAAACTATACTGGGGTGTTACTGTACCTTCCTGTTCCTGTAGTATGGTTCAAGAGGGACAGAACAACAGAGTTTTTTAGTCTGAGTCTGTGTTGTCTGGCTTAGGGCTGAGTCCCCCTCGCTGACCTGACACAGACAAAGGGAGCTTAGCTCCCTTAGGTCACTACCGAAGGTTTCTGTGGATATGATTCCTTCTTTTGTGATCTACCAGACTAGTCCTTGTTGCTGTTCTCGGGGGAGGATAAGTTCTTTCCCTGGGAGTAGCAACGCCTTCCTTGCTTTGGTGCTCTGGGAGCTGGCAAGTATTGCTGGCCCTCCCCCTTAGATCTCCCTTAGGCTAAGATAAGTTTCTTGGCTGCGGGTGATCTGTCACTAAAGCAAGGTTGGCAGGACCCTCTTGTCCCTTCCCCTTCTTTCTCCGTAATGGCCGAGCCATTACTGTACTGTACGTCGTTCTACATCTGGACCTAGTATAGGTTAGGATGTGGAATTGACTCAGCCCCTTGCCGGCCGGCAGAGCTGCTGGCCGGCAAGGGTCTTATGTTTTCGAGTGCTGCCCGGACCTCTCTTGGTCCCTCATCCATGCCTGCCTGTAGAGCCAGACGGCATTGGTCAGGAAGCCTGAATTAGTTTCTCCCCTTCCTTATATGCACTCTTTCGGTTGCCGGGCTTGGAGGTTGTGTACACTCTTATCCCGGCATCCATTCTATTTTTCTTCTAGTGCTGTACCTGACCCGGCTGCCGGCCTATGAGGCCGGCAGCCGGGCAGGTGTAGTCCTCTGGTTCTTTTGCTGCCGGCTGGCATCGGTCTTGTACCTTTGCCGGCCGGCTTATGTCAGCCCTTGTCTGCCGGTCACCAAGAGTGTGGCCGGCAGCTGGGTACTACCTTGTGTAGTTGCTGGCCGGCAGCCATTGCCGGCCAACATTGGCTGTTACCGGCCGGCAGTTACTGCCGACCGGCGCATGCATTTGAACCAGAGTGCTGCCGCCTTATAGCTGTTAAGTAGTATACTTTAAAGCTAGTTGTGGTGTGTGCCGGCCGGCAAAGGCAGGCCGGCACACATCCCCCTATACTGTACTAGTATTCTTCAGTATAACATATACAGTAAGAAGAAAACTATGGTAAGGGTTTTGGTACAGCACTGTGTCTTCTAACACTATTGTGTTTTCTTGCACATCCCTTTGCTGTTGCCCTACAGATAGGAAAGTGAATTCTTTCCTGTCTATTATCCAGGATTTTAAAATCATTGCTTAGGTGTGAGCTCCACCTGTTTCCTCTGGAAACCTTGCATTGGTTACTCTAGAAGAGATAAACCATTTTGATTTTATTATCTGGAAGGCTGCAACAATGGGTTGTGAGGGAAACACAAGTGTGTGTCTTTCCTTTATGAATTGTTATGCTATACTATGCATATCCAGTGATACATAGTTCACTTGATACTCATGGAAATTTCTTCTCTTTACAGGAGGACCCTCCAAAGTGCGGAAATGTTTTCTGCAACGTCCGCAGCAAGAACCTCTGCGGACATGAGTGTTGTAGGAGACACACAGCATGCGCTGTCTCCAAGGATGATCTCCAGTATTGGGACCCTCAGGTATGTACTGTATGCACTAACCTGATTACTGAGGCTTTTGATTCCCCTAGAACGGCGGAATCAAGGGATATAGCAAGGGAGAAGATTCGTACCTGGGTAAGGGGCTTCCAAAAGAACACCTCTGGCCCTTATCTTCCAAGTGAGAAGATGAGGGCGTATCTTTTTCCCAAGGCATCAGCTGATGCAGTGATTCCCCAGCTTCAAGAGGAGATCCCCCAAGATCAAGTCCAGGTGGACGTGGAAGTCGCAGTCGCGATGCAAGACATCCAGTTAGATGACAGGATGTCTGACCTGGATGAGCGTTTGGAACAAGACCTCCTGGCAGAAGGTCAGGATGAAGTTCAAACCCCGGATGTCGTAGAGGATGAGGTCGACGAGGTGTCGGCTACTCCGGTTCAGATTCCAGAGCCTATTCCCTCAACATCGGCCGGTCTCCCAGTAGAACTGGGACAGGCCCTCTCTTCGATTGTTGGCATGATCCAACAAATGCAGAAGGAGAATCAGGAAAAGGCGGCTGCTATGGAACTGCGTATGCAGTCCCTGGCAGAATCACATGGGCCCCGGAAAAGGCTCAATGTGAAAGACCTTCCCTTATGCTCAGATGCTAACCCATGGAGGTATGCTGAGCACATGCCGATGACGACTGGAAAGATCGTCATCTCGGATAAGCTGGGTTCAGTTCCCCTAGAGGAGGTGGAATTCTGGCCCAGCAAGGCATCATATCCGGACTGCTATGTCCGGCTGAGAAAAGAACCAGCTTCAAGGGAGGAGACAGAGCCGAAGGAGGTCATAATTATGGACCACGCTAAGGCCCAAGCCCTACTTTCATCCTCGATGAAAGAGAGGGGCTTCTCTAACTCGAAGGTAGCTGCATTGAGCAAGAAGCTCCCTTCTTTTGTGTCCTCTCCTGCTAGAGCCTTCCCCTTTTTACAGAAAGGGTTTGCGGCTGTCCTAAAGGCAGTCGAGGCCGGCAAGCCTTGCCCCTCCCTGGAGGAGTGTAAACCCTTGTCGCTGGCCCTGCCTATGGACCACAAAGACTGGAAGGATGTCCATCTGACGTTCTCAGTGGGAAAGTTGGAGGCTGATATTGCCGGACGGCAATTCTGCGAGGACCTCCCCAAGCTGTCCGACTCTCTTTTACGAAGAGAGTTCGAGACTAAAGAAAGACTGGCTGCCTCAATGTCTCATCAGACTACTCTTGAGACGATGGCAAGTGACCCCAAGGTCCATGAAATGTTCATGGTGGTGGCTAAGTCTCACCTAGCCACAGTGACGAAGGACCTTTATAGCTTCGTCAAGGCAAGGAGAGCTTGCAGGGAGTTCGTGTTCACCGGGGCTACGGTGAGACACGAGCCAAGGAAGTTAATCTCCTCCAACATTTGGGGAAAAGACCTTTTCCCTACCGATGTGGTCAAAGAAGTTGTTGATAAGGCCGCCGTGGAGAATAGAAACCTTCTCCAGAAGTGGGGCCTGGCTATCAAAAGAAAGTCTTCCCCGGATGAGGGTCCTCAACCAAAGAGGAAAACTATGAGGACTAGGCTACCGTCTCGGCCAGCCAAGCCTTTTAGACAGCAACAGCAACTGCAATTGCCATTGCCTCCAGTGCCCCAGATGGTGGCACAAACCCCTACCACTTTTCAGTGGGTACCCCAGGCTGTGCTAGGTCAGTCCACCGCATTCACCCCAACGTTCGAAGGACAGTCTTCTTCCTTTCGTGCAAAACCTAGAGGAGCAGCCAGAGGCTCGTCTAGGCGCCCCTCAAGGGGAAGGGGATTCAGAGGTGGTCGTGGTCAGGGAGGCAAGACCTCAGGACGGCAGTCCAAGTGAAACGATACCGGTAGGAGGGAGACTGATGAAATTTTTGGATCGCTGGACCTTCGATCCCTGGGCCCAAAGCCTACTCAAGAATGGACTGGGCTGGAGTTGGTACAGCACTCCACCCCCGTGCCTTCGGTTTTTCCAACACTGCACCCCCGTTCTGGAGGAGTACGTTCAAGAACTGTTGGAGAAAAAGGTGATCCGAAAGGTGAAGTCCATCAAATTCCAAGGGAGGCTGTTTTGTGTTCCCAAGAAAGACTCGGAAAAGCTCAGAGTCATTCTGGACTTGTCGCCACTCAACAAGTTCATAGTGAATTGCAAATTCAAGATGCTAACACTGCAACACATAAGGACCTTACTGCCCAAGAGGGCATACTCTGTCTCTATAGACTTGTCAGACGCCTATTGGCACATTCCAATCAGCCGTCGACTCTCCCCCTACCTAGGGTTCAGGCTACAACGGAGACTATACGCCTTCAGAGCCATGCCATTCGGGCTAAACATAGCCCCAAGGATTTTCACGAAGCTTGCGAGCGCAGCTCTCAAACAATCACGCCTAAAGGGAATTCAGGTAGTAGCCTACCTGGACGACTGGCTGGTGTGGGCAGCATCCGAGACAGAATGCTTGCAAGCTTCCAGTCAGGTGATCCAGTTCCTAGAGTACCTAGGCTTCAAGATCAACAGAAAAAAGTCTCGACTTTCTCCATCCCAAAAGTTCCAGTGGCTGGGAATCCACTGGGACCTTTTGTCACACAGTTTCTCCATCCCGACAAAGAAAAGGAAGGAGATAGCGGGCTCTGTCAAGAGACTTCTAGATTCCAAAAGGATATCAAGACGAGAACAGGAGAGGGTACTAGGCTCTCTCCAGTTTGCTTCAGTGACAGACCCAGTGCTAAGAGCACAGCTAAAGGATGCAACCGGAGTTTGGAGAAGGTATGCATCAAACGCGCGAAGAGATCTGAGAAGACCAGTGCCGCCTCGGCTACGTACTCTTCTCAGGCCTTGGTCCCAAGCCAGACATCTAAAGAAGTCGGTTCTTCTTCAGCCACCTCCCCCGTCGATGACGATTCACTCAGACGCCTCGAAGGAGGGATGGGGAGGTCACTCTCATCGGGAAAAAAGTCCAGGGGACTTGGTCCAAGCTATTCAGGACCTTTCATATAAACTTTCTAGAAGCTATGGCAGTGCTCCTTACCTTAAAAAAAGTCTCCCCGCGTCACTCGATCCACATAAGATTGGTGATGGACAGCGAGGTGGTTGTGAGATGCTTGAATCGACAAGGGTCGAGGTCACCACCTCTCAACCAGGTGATGTTAGCCATCTTCCGATTGGCGGAAAAGAAGAAGTGGTACCTGTCGGCAGTTCACCTTCAAGGAGTCCGCAATGTGACAGCGGACGCTCTATCCAGGTTCACACCGATAGAGTCGGAATGGTCCTTAGACGCAGGATCATTCTCCTTCATTCTGAATCAAGTCCCAGAACTGCAGATAGACCTCTTTGCGACGAAAGACAACAAGAAGTTGCCCCTGTACGTGTCCCCGTACGAGGACCCCTTAGCGGAAGCAGTGGACGCGATGTCCCTCGACTGGAACAGATGGTCCAGGATTTATCTGTTCCCTCCTCACAACCTTCTGTTGAGGGTCCTCAACAAACTGAGATCCTTCAAGGGGGTAGCGGCAATAGTGGCCCACAAGTGGCCGAACAGTATGTGGTTGCCCTTGGCGTTGGAACTACAGATGAAGTTTGTGCCGCTACCACATCCAGCTCTGACCCAGCGAGTCCAGAAGTCGACTGTCTGCGCTTCATTACAGAAAACCCGGACCCTGCAGCTCATGATTTTCTCGCCCTTGCGGTGAGAAAGCGTTTCGGGATTTCGAAAGCCAGCATAGACTTCCTAGAGGAATATAAGTGCAAATCGACTAGAAGGCAATATGAATCATCTTGGAGAAAATGGGTGGCCTTTGTAAAGGCAAAGAATCCGCAGGAGATCTCAACAGACTTCTGCTTATCTTTCTTCATCCACCTCCATGGCCAAGGGTTGGCAGCTAACACGATTTCAGTGTGTAAATCTGTTTTGATGAGACCCATTTTATTTGCCTTCCAGATCGACCTAGGTAACGAGATCTTTAATAAAGTTCCGAAAGCCTGCGCTAGGCTCAGACCTTCAGCACCTCCAAAGCCCATCTCATGGTCTTTAGACAAAGTTCTTCATTTCGCCTCCCTGTTGAGCAATGAAGAATGTGCGTTAAAGGATTTGACGCAAAAAGTTATTTTCCTATTTGCACTCGCGTCCGGGGCCAGGGTTAGTGAGATCGTAGCCCTCTCGAGAGAGGCAGGTCGTGTTCAGTTCCTGAATGGGGGGGATCTGAACCTGTTTCCGGATCCTACGTTTCTCGCCAAGAATGAGTTACCCACCAACAGGTGGGGTCCCTGGAGAATCTGCCCTCTGAAAGAAGATGCATCTCTATGTCCAGTAGAATGCCTAAAGGTCTATCTTCGTAGAACTTCAGACTTCAAGGGTGGTCAACTATTCAGGGGAGAAACATCAGGCTCAAATTCATCTCTGAATCAACTCAGAGCGAAAATCACATATTTTATTCGCAAAGCGGATCCTGACAGTACACCCGCAGGTCACGATCCGAGGAAAGTTGCCTCATCCCTAAATTTCTTTAATTGTATGGATTTTGAACATCTCCGTTCATACACGGGCTGGAAGTCTTCCAGGGTGTTCTTTCGCCACTATGCAAAGCAAGTAGAGGAACTAAAGAGATCTGTGGTAGCAGTGGGTCGTGTAGTTAACCCTACTGTTTAACTCTGCGAGGAACAGTGGTCTTAATTGGGACGATTAAGTCCAGGGTGAGTATGTAGGTACATACTGTACTACAAACTAAATGGGGGCACCAAGTGCCTACATAGACTGTTCCTTCTTTCAAAGGTGAACCTAGCATAAGTACAGACATGTGTGCCGAGCGTTTCTAACGCTATTGTGATTGATTTGTAATACAGACTTTTATTACTTGATACCTCGGTATCTTAATAAAGTGGCGTTCAATGGTTTTTCTTTCAGATAAACAAGTTCTGTTTACTATCATACTTATGCTTAAAGTTTTGGGTTATCCTCTTTTATATATATATATATATATATATATATATATATATATATATATATATATATATATATATATATATATATATATATATTTTTTGTTAACCTGTCTGTTTATTGTCTGTCAATAAACTTGTTCTTGAGAACCTTGCGTCTCTTTCACCTGTGTCAATTTATTGGTATAATTGAGCATTTAATTCTGAGGGGGGTGGGGGGGTGGGGGGGAGGGCAAACCAGCCTCAACCTGGTGCCGGTCCCAAGCCCGGTTAAATGAGGAGGGTTGGTGGAAGGAGAGGTATCCGGCCATGAAAAATTAGCCAAAACCAATATGGCCAGTGGAGATAGAGAGAGAGAGAGAGAGAGTGCATGGAGGTTGCCGTGTGGGCTAGAGAAATGATGGGGGAGAAAGAGTGATTGATTTTGCAGTGGCTTTTGACCTAGCAGTGATCAACACCTTTGAGAAAAAAGATTAGCTGACTGATTATGTAGAGTAGCGGTGGCAGGGAGAGCTAGATAGATTTGCTGCTGTGTAAGAGAGACCATCTGTCGGAGGTTAGAAATTGCAAGGTGATAAATGGGGAGAGTGTAGCAGCGTAACAAAGGTTAGTGGTAATTGATTGCAGACTAAGGAATTGTAGGAAAAGTAAAAAGACGAGAATGGACCCATAGATTAAGTGGTGGAAACAAACTGAAAGAGGTGGAACTGAGAGTCTTCTTTAAGGAAAGAATTCTGGAAGCAGTAAGGTTACATGGTGGAACGATAATAGGAAAGTGATTCTGAGGATCGGTTGGGAAGTACTTGGAAAGTCATCAGGAAGAAGACCCCTAAATGATAAAGAATCTTGGTGGTGGAATAATGAGGTGCAAGAACGGGTAAAAACCAAGAAAGAAGCCGAGAAGGCAGATCTATCAGGACAAGAGTAGGATAAAGAAAACTATAAGCAGGCAAAGAAAGAAGCAAGAAGAGCAGTAGCAAAGGGGAAGGCAGAGACATTAAATGAAGTCTGTAAAGAGATGGAAACACCAGAAGGAGAGAAGAAAATATTACGAATTGCTAAGGGCCGAGATGCTGCATCTAAAGACCTGACGCATATAAGGCAAATAAAAGATATCAATGGTATAGTTCTAACAGAAGAAAATGAAATTAAAAGAAGGTGGGAAACTTATTTTAAAGGACTATTGAATGAGGAGAACCAATGAACAGTATTTAAAGACGGACTCCCAAACGAGGCAGTTACCATAGGAGTGACTAGAAGAGAAGTAGAACAAGCAGTAAAGAAGATGAAAAATAGTAAAGCTGCAGGACTGGATAATATACCAGTAGAGGTATGGGAGAGCCTAGGAGAGGAAGGCATAGATATCTTGTGGGACCTGATGCAAAAGATCTTCAATCAGGAAAAGATGCCAGAGAAATGGAGAGGAAGCCTTATCATCCCCATCTATAAGGGGAAAGGAGACATCCAGGAATGTGGCAACTACAAAGGAATAAAGTTGATAAGCCCTACTATGAAGATATGGGAGAAGATCATTGAGAAGAGACTCAGAAATGAAACAACAATTGGTGAGGAACAATTTGGATTCATGCCTGGAAGAGGGACTGTAGATGCTATATTTGTTTTGAGGCATCGGGAGAAACAGAAAGGATTACATATGGTCTTTATTGACATGGAGAAGGCATACGATCGAGTACCACATCAGGAGCTGTGGAGATATATGAGAAAAAAGGGAGACCCAGAGAAATACGTAAGAATCACCCAAGATATGTATGAGAGGGCAGAAGCAAATGTTAAGAGCAGTATAGGCCTAACATAAAGTTTCCCAGTAAATGTGGGACTAAATCAGGGGTCTGCATCGACCCCTTAACTATTTGATCTGGTCATGGATGTAGTAACACAAGGTAATAGAGATCAGTCTCCTTAGTGTATTCTTTTTGCTGATGATGTTATACTGTGTAGCACTAGGCGAGAGGTAGTAGAAGAGAAACTGGAGGAGTGGAGAAGAAAAATGGAAAATAGAGGATTGAAGATCAGCAGGAAAAAGACAGAATATTTGAGATTGAAAAATGGGGAGAATGGGGAAGTTAGTTTATAAGGAGAGAGATTGAAAAGAGTTGAAAATTCCAAGTATTTAGGATCAACAGTTGTGGAGGATGGTGATCTGAGTGCAGAAATAAACCACAACATACCAGCAGGATGGAATAATTGGAAAAAAAGTGTGGGAAATGCTATGCGACCGGAAAATAGGTGTTTAGTTGAAAGGTAAAGTGCACAGGACAGTTGTGAGACCGGCAATGATGTATGGAGTGGAGACCTGGGCAATAAAGAAGACAGAAGAGAAGAAGCTGGATGTGGCAGAGATGATAATGTTGAGATGAATGTGTGGATGACAAGAAGAGAAAGGATTCGGAATGAGGTAATTAGGGGTACTACAGGAGTTAGAGAACTATCAGATAAGATCCAAGTAAGTAGACTGAGGTGGTAAGGTCAAGTCATGAGAAGAGATGAACAGTATATTGGGAGGAGAGTTATGGAAATGGAGGTACAGAGAACGAGAAGGAGAGAGATACCAAAACGAAGGTGGATGAACTGTATCAAGGATGACTTTCGATCAAAGGGATTTACTGGTGATGAAGTATAGGACAGAAGTAGATGGAGAACACTGTCCAGAAACATCGACCCCACATAAAGATGGGAAAAGATGCAGACAAAGAAGAAGAAAAAGTTAAATAAAGGTTTGATGGTGTAAAGCTGTTTAAGACGATGAAAATTGAGAGTGAAATACACACGTTCAATATCAACAGTAACTGACAAATGTGATATAAGGGAATATGTAATTAATGTAACGTTGTGTAATTAAGTCGAGAATAATAAAATGATGAATAAATTTCACCAATCCTGAGTAACTTCAGACGAATATAGATCCCTCTCCAGCAGACACGAATCAAAGAGGACCAAACCAAGACTGAAACGCAATGTTTTTTAGTAATGTGTCCCTTCATGCTTCACTATCTTCAATACATATTGATATGAATAGATATTTCTGGTTTGTGCCTTTTATTTAATAAAACCACATTCCAACGATAGAAACACTAATAACTTCAAAGAGTTTACATCAAAATGATTATTAGCATTTTTTTTAACTATCTTCGTGATATAGTTGAGTTGTTTATATCTCCTATGTAATAATGTTTTGAAAACAAAAGTGAAGGGGAAGATTTTCCTGAATCCGCTGAATAGATCCCACGAGAACATAACCCTTTAGGAAGATAGTTTTCAGAGGAAATACCTTTAAACACAGGTCCCCGAAGCAAGAGCTCACCGTACTGAGAAGGTTTCTCGAGATGGAAGCTGGGTAGTTTTCGAAACTATTTACTTGATTTTGGAAGTAAATGGGATCATCAATGTAACCACAAATTCCTTCAGTTTATTTGTTTTTCATTTGTATTTAATGCTTCCTGTAGAAATTGAATAATGGAAAAATTAAACAGTCATTAAGCTTATTCAAGATTTATGGGTATTGGTATAAGAGAAAAGTTATTGATATGTATTTAATACCAGAATGATGTGGAAGTTAGGATTCATTGAGACTATCAATCAATTATGGGTTTTGGTCACTAGGAAAAGTTGTTTTCAAGTATTTCATCAGATTAAACAATAGTAATTAATATCACATTACTCTGGTGAGGTTGGATTTATATCATCTCCAGCATAAGTGAATCTGAATTTAGAAGACAGCTTTATATGAATTTTTACATAAAATGGAATCTGATCTTCCTTCGTAACGTTGTAAGTACACAATAACTTTGTTTCTGAGTAAGGTATAGAGTTCGAACTCAACCAGTGAATGTAGAAGTTTTATTTGTCAAATGTTCTCCCTTCAAAACTCGTAAGTTTTTGCAGAAGTGTGAATGTAAAATTTGTGAATAGGGATGTGGTGGCCTAATGGAAACGTCCCTGCTTGGTGATCTGCTGGACTTGGGGTTTGAGTCCCACTCTAGCTCGATAGTTCCCTGTAAAGTCTGCAATCTCACCATCCTTGTGAGCTAAGGATGGAAGATTTTGAGGAGCATATAGGTCTAGGGTTATAAGGAGCCTAAAGATCTGCGTGCTGAGTCACCACCAGCAGCCATTTCCTTGCACCCCCCCCCCCCTTCCGTGGTCCTAGCTTGGATGGAGAGGAGGCTGGGCGATGACTATATGTATATATATATATATATATATATATATATATATATATATATATATATATATATATATATATATATATATATATATATATATATATATATATATATATTTATAAACCATGACCCAATGGATCATAGGAGGGATGGAGTGTGAACATCAAATCATAACAGGATGCGAAAGTAAGACCAAGCTAAATCATTGCATAGGTAACATTTTGTATGTAAAGTCAACATAATCCAAGCATCCCGTGAGAAACAGTTGACCTCTTGGTCTCTGCACGGAACCAGATGGCTTCCGATAATAATCTTGTGTAATCATATTTGTAATAAATGCTGAGATAACTAATATAAGGTTATCGACGAAACCTGTATTTTGTGAGTTCTATTAATCTTGTCATACGGAATGGTCATCCGACCAAACCATCCATACTCCAGTGATGGAGCTAATAATAAACTGTTTAAAGTTAACTAAACTAGACTTATTCAGAAGAAGTAACCTATAAGTCCAACAAATCTATATCATATTGAAGAGACATGCGATAGAACACCAATGTGTGTTTATAACAGTACCACACCAACAATTGGTGGCAGCGATTTCCACTTTAAGAACCAGCGATTTCAACTTTAAGAACCAGCGATTTCAACTTAAATAACCAGAGATTTCAACTGTAATAATTAGCAGTTACAACAGTAATGAATCTACAATTTTGACGAAGTATCTACGCCACCGAAGAAATGAACGCATCGAACATCAACTATAAATTTTATACAAACTGAGGAACAGGATCTTCAATCAACATACATCATTAAAACATCTTATGAAGACGAAGGAATGTCCTTCAATTTTATCAACGTTTACTGAACAAACATTCAAGAATCACATCCAGGAAATAAACATTCAACAATACGACGTGAAATCAAATCAAAACATTTATCAACCAGCTAAACCCTTGCAAAACCCGAGAGAGAGAGAGAGAGAGAGAGGAAATGACGTCATCGATCATCGCCCATATATACTGAAGCTAAGTGCATTTCTTTATTCATTCAGTTTTATGCAATGAAGTGTTTGTTGTCACGAGTCGATCGTCCATTATTGCTGGGTTGAGTTATTTGCAAATCTTCATTTTCCTTCATTAAAGGAATCTATATTCAAATTCGAATTCTCGTCTAGAATCTTTTTTTCTCTCTGTGCTAATTCCGTTTTCTTTCAGAAGTTCTCGGGAAATATCTTTGTCTTAGTATCATTATTTTGGGGGATTTTGTTATAATCTGCAACATATCTTTATTGTATAGTGCTTATGCGTTTACGCAGTAGACGTCTGCATTCATATAGAGATTTTGATAGGATTGCAAGGAATCGTAGAGATAGAAAAAAAAAAATGTTAAGTAAACATGACACCTCCTTTAAATCCCAGACCGAGTATCCCCACTCCCGGACCTAGTAACCTCGCTCCCGTACTAACCCTAGTGAGTGCTAGATCGGCTATCCTACCTTTTCAAGGTTGGGTCAATGGGTTCTTACCTCAGAATGTCGAGTCTTGGATTTCATCCGTTGACGCTCACTTAAACGCCAAATATATCACAGACCCATTTGTACAATTGCAAGAAGCTAAAAGTTTTATAGACTTTTCCAAAGGAGATGCAAGCGCATATCTTAGGGAAGTTTCTTTTCAGGAGACAGTTACATGGGACGATTTCAAAGTTAGGCTACGTGCGATCTATGGCGGTGAAGAAGCCTTAGATGTAGTTTTAACCTTAAGAAATACACTTAATCAAGCCTCTATGACTCAGCTTAATGTTATAGAACGAGCGGCTGTCATTGCCGTTAGGCTTAATGAATAACAAGATAATTTAGGTAATTCCACATGGGTTACAGGAGATAAGATCGCCGTGAAAGATTTCTTACGATTAGCGTATTTAACTTGCATGACAATTATGTTGCCAGAGGCTTTAGTGCGGTGTTTGATAAAAAGTTAACGCCCAAAAGTACAGAATTAGATGTATATAAACAGATAAAGAAACACATATCTAAGTGTACTGATCTTGCACCCTTTTTTACTCAAGTTTTTGCAAAAAATGAAACTAAGCCACAACAAGTAAACGTAGTTAATAATAATGAAGTTGCAGGGATGATGTGTTATAATTGCCAACGTCAAGGTCACTTGATCGCAGACTACAGAACGCGATATTGTTCAATACATAATAGTTCAACTCATTCATATAGTCGATGCTACTCGCGTAATCAACAACAGAATCCTAGAAACACACAATCAATTCCACACTCAATTCCCTATGGAAAAATAAGAAAAATCCTCAGTTCAATAAGAAGAAACTGCCAAACGTCAATGCAGTTAAAAATCAAAAACAAACAAATAGTGCTTCAAATAACTCTGTTCCTGGGCCATCTAGCCAGAATTCGCAAGGTCAGACTAATTTTCAGAATGTGCAAAGCAAAGCAAATACCACATAATTAACTCCAATGGAGAAGAGAGTGATGTTGGGTCATTCGTATCAACATCAGTAGTATCAAATAATCCATTTAATGTTTTATCAGATCATTGTGAGGCAATAGATTTTTCTATGAAACACACGGCCGAATCAAATAAATCTGTGCAGGTTCCCGTAGATTTGCAACAAATTCACGCAATAATAAGCCAAAATGAGTTACGACCAACATTATATGCTGTAAATTTAGAACACCGATCCTTTACATTATTTTTTTGACTCTGGTAGTCCACGAAATATCATGGATTGGAGGACTCATCACTTGTTATTTTCGAACTTCCCTATAGTATAGGAAATGATGAATTAAATGTAATAGGAGTAACTCATGTTCAGTACAAGGTCGGTAAGCGCACGTTTGCTGATACCTTTATCGTTGTACAAAACCTTGATACGTATCCAGCTGTAATTATAGGATACCCGTCTATGGGCAATCAAAACATTATCTTACCCCCTGCCAAACACGGCGTGTATATCAAAGGAAAATTCTATAAGTTTTCTAATACCTTAAAATCAGTTTTGGATAAAAAGGAGACGGCAAATAAAACAGTAACATACGTTAAAGAACCAATCACTTGTCTCATGAATAAAGAAATAATATACGCGACCCAACAGAATTCTCGTTCACCCGTAATATCATCTTGCACGCAATCTATCGAGCCGAATATAATCGTGCGAGTAAAGAAAGCTTTTCCGGGATCTGAAATTTTAATCCTTTCCAACACTTTGAAAACTAACGGATTGTCTGTCACACAAGCTATTTATACAGGTCGGCTCACAACAACAGTATAATATTGAAGTCTGTAATCATTTAAATACCACTTTAATAATCCACAAAAATCAACATATCTTGGATGTAGAAGTTTATAAACATCGTATTCTTACCGTCACTGAAATCAATCACGCTCAATCAGTTGTGGATGAATCCCTTTTGCAATCTATTAAAAATTAGATATTCAAGAAGAGGAAATTCAGCAGAAATTTGTTGCACTTTTAACCGAATATCATGTTTTCTCCACTACGGATGGATCCTTAGGAAAAACAGATGTTATCGAACATCAAATAAGGTGAAAAGACAGGCAGAAAATTATCCATGTACCCTCGTACAGACTCCCTATGAAATTCCAGAATGAGATAAATGATGAAGTAGGTAAAATGCTAGAAGGAGTCATTAGGAAATCGAACAGCCCTTATAATTTTCTAATAATAGTTTTACCGAAAAAAGATCGAACCTGGCGTATCTGTGTAGACTTCCGTCGCTCAAATGAGGAAACGATTCCTGATCGATTCCCAATGCCATGTACTGACGAT
Source organism: Palaemon carinicauda (assembly GCF_036898095.1). Classification (NCBI taxonomy): domain Eukaryota; kingdom Metazoa; phylum Arthropoda; class Malacostraca; order Decapoda; family Palaemonidae; genus Palaemon; species Palaemon carinicauda. The sequence goes on from NC_090736.1 coordinate 82,396,992, forward strand.
ATTTCATCATTGCTAGGTCAGAACAAATACTTTACCAGTTTGGACTTACTTAAAGGCTTTCACCAGATATCATTAGAAGAAAATAGTATCCCATACACTGCCTTCAGCACAGCCAGGGGACATTATGAATTTTTGCGTATGCCTTTTGGTTTCCGTTGTGATCCCATAAGATTTACTAGAATGATTAACATAGTGTCTGGAGACTGGTATGAATATGACTTGGATTTTCCGTGTGTTAAAGGAAGATTGCTTGCGCGGACACCTTCAGTCCCAAAGCTCATGAAAAATTTACTTTTAATCACAATGAGCTTTTTCATCCCTTTATGGAAATAAATGAGAGTGAAATTTCACTCGACAAAGGCGTAATCTAACAGAAAAAGTCTCCCAAATACGTCATGATAATTAGTGTTGGTTATTATTGATTATTATTTCCTCAGTTGTAAATTAAATAGGATTTCATATATTTTGCCACGTTATCAATCAAAATGTAACTAATAAGCTTTTGAGAGTTTTATTAATCCCTTATCTCTCTCTCTCTCTCTCTCTCTCTCTCTCTCTCTCTCTCTCTCTCTCTCTTTATATATATATATATATATATATATACAAGTTCAACATTTGGGTTCTATTATCGATGATCGGCGGAGAGAGAGAGAGAGAGAGAGAGAGAGAGAGAGAGAGAGATAACTTTACTGTATAGATATTTACTGGTAGAATTGTCAACAGTTAAACTCAAATAGTCTGGCCTATTCTTTACATATCCTCTTCTATCCTCATACACCTGACAATATTGAGATTACCAAACAATTCGTTTTCACCCAAGAGGTTACTGCACTGTAACTGTTCAGTGGCCATTTTCCTCTTGGTAAGGGTAGAAGGGACTCTTTAGCTATGGTTTGCAGCTCTTCTAGGAGAAGGACACTCCAAAATCAAACCATTGTTCTCTTATCTTGGATAGTGCCATAGCCGCTGTATCATGGTCTTTCACTGTCTTGTCCACACTATTCTATCTTATTTCTCTTCCGATTGTTTTTATAAACTTTATTTAGTTTATATAGATATTTATTTCAATGTTACTGTATTTAATATTTTATTTTTCCCTGTTTGCTTTCCTCACGGGGCTATTTTCCATGTTGGAGCCCCTGGGCTTATAGCACCGTGCTTTTCCAACTAGGGTTGTAGCTTAGCAAGTAATAATAATAATAATAATAATAATAATAATAATAATAATAATAATAATAATAATAATAATAATAATAAGGCAAATTACCAATCTGTCTAACTAAATCATTATTGTTCTCATTATTGTTCATGAATATTATGTTGATTTCGTCGTGAAGTTGCGCCTAAAATACAAACTTACTATAGGAAAGGGAAACCAAA
>NC_090736.1:82400871-82403371 GCF_036898095.1 Palaemon carinicauda
AATGATTGTCATTGGAATATTTATGGGTTTTGCAATCTTTAATATCGTTATGGTTCGCAGAGAGTCCTTTTGATCCTTTTGAGGAGACACTAAAAACTCTCCCTTCCATACTGTTTTTATTATTATTGTTGAATTGCCTGGCAATGGACCTTTGCCACTCACGGCCTCTTGCTACTGAGCAGCACATTAGTGTGTTTACAGGGCCTGGTGTGGACCTCCGAAAAATGAAAGAGAGACAGAAAGGTCTGTTTAGACTTTTTGTTCTTATAATATTCATGGGCCCCAGCAAGGGTTTACTTTCTCTCACTCATACATATGACGATGTATGGGAGATGCTATGAGACTTTTTAGATAACTTGCTTCCCGTGTTGCTAATTTATCTAATTATAAAATTAAACACCTGATCTTTTCCGTGCACTCTTTTCAAATCACCAATTAATTGCCAATCTCTATAACAAACATAATTCTGGTCCTTTGGCTCCACTCTGCTTTATTCTTATAATCATCATCATCAGCCGTTACCAGTCTACTGCAGAACAAAGGCCTCAGACATGTCCTTCCACTCGTGACTCTTTATAGTCTTTGTATGCCCGTATATACCTTCAATTTCTTTTAGTTCGTCAATCCATCGTCTTTTCTTCCTTCCTTCCTTGCTTCTTTAGCAATCTCTAGGGACCTATTTTCTTAATAAAAGTTCCACAATCAGTTGGAACCAGTCTCGCAAGTAAAAAGGCTTTCCTGCTTTAAAAAAAAAAAAAAAAAAAAAAAAACATAATACCGTATGCAATCTTTCCACCAGAGACGCCCTTTATCATCCCCACCCAATGTCAAGTCACGCTTCTAACACCCACAGGCGTCGAATGCATTTCTGGACGGGAATCAGGCCGTTCGATCAAGTTTATTGCCTTTCAGACACGGTTTCTAATATTTCTCTGTCACCAAATCCTATCCAATGCTGCTATTCTGGTTGGTGAAACGGCAATTCATATTCTCTCTCCTATCAGAGTTTTGGGATTGACTCGATTCTGGTCTTCGTAAGAATTCTTGTTCATTCCAATTGAACTGGATTGTGTTGCTTGTTCTTATCTGAGGTTTTCAAATCCCCTAATATTTTGGCTACTCCTACTTTAATACGCCTTTGTTGCTTTTAAAGTTGAATTTTCTCTGTGATATCAATAATATACATATCTCTCTTCATGTATGGTTTGTGTAACCGAGTCAAAATTAAGGAATTTTTACATTTTGTTTGACTTATTACCACTTTTGAATAATAAACAGGATCGTAATTATTCCATTTCATTGAATCCCCTCTCTGGTGATCACCCAGTGAGGACGGTATAGGCAAAAGAAAATTTTTTGATGGCGGAAGAGATGATTTTAGGAACAACTGACCTGTGGCTGCCAGTCCCCGTAGATTTCCCTCTCGTCCAGACACCCTCCCGATGGCAGTGTCTTTCATCAAATCATCATCTTCCACGTCACCCTGAAACTATGTTAAACTCTTTCAAGATTTACCTCTCTTAAGGGCTGCCCATGCGCAAGAGCCCGCCCCATTACAAAAGTGCATCGAAATCTTAATCAATCAATCAAAATCCTTTCTTCAATGATACTGTATATACAGCACTTCCTTAAAATGGCAAACTTATTCCCTAACGCTTATGAAAGTAATGTTCGAAAGCCACTGTAATTAATATGCAACTATTACTCATATTCCACATATTCTAATACTTTACCAGGTAGGTAGTGGTAAAACTCCATTTCTCGAGAACTCGGGAATTAATTTGAAGGTATTAAAGTCATATGTGGTGACAAAACTTTGAAAAGACCCCGTGCGCACAGACAGACCCACATGATCATAAAATCCTCCCTGTTAACCTTTCAGTCATACGAATTGCACAGATACAGCTAATCAGATTTCATTTCCCTTCACGTTTTATCCGCGAGTCTAATTTGAGGACCGTCCGCTAATAAACGGATGTATTTCGAGTCACGAAGGTTTTTCTTTCCTTGCCGTGAAAAAAGAAGGAATTGCCAAATGTATCGGAGATTTTAAAAGCGTTCAGGCAAACGTGTGGACTTATAGGATTACAAACACAAAGAAAAAAAAAGCTGAACTAAAAAAGAACAAAAGATATATTGAAATTTTATTCAAAATAAAAATGAGTAAAAAGTTTGTTTGTTTACAGCAAAGAAATTCAGATTCACACCTATGCACACACACACATATATATAGGTATGTATATATATATATATATATATACATACAGTATATATATATATATATATACATACAGTATATATATATATATATATATACATACAGTATATATATATATATATATATATACATACAGTATATATATATATATATATATATGTGTGTGTGTGTGTGTGTGTGTGTGTTTGTGTGTGTATTATTATCATTATTATTATTATTATTATTATTATTATTATTATTATTATGAAAATAATAATATAGCAAGATGCCTTAAGCCTAAGG
>NC_090736.1:82405467-82407967 GCF_036898095.1 Palaemon carinicauda
TTTTTTCTCTCTGTGCTAATCCGTTTTCTTTCAGAAGTTCTCGGGAAATATCTTTGTCTTAGTATCATTATTTTGGGGGATTTTGTTATTATCTGCAACATATCTTTATTGTATAGTGCTTATGCGTTTACGCAGTAGACGTCTGCATTCATATAGAGATTTTGATAGGATTGCAAGGAATCGTAGAGATAGAAAAAAAAAAATGTTAAGTAAACATGACACCTCCTTTAAATCCAGACCGAGTATCCCCACTCCGGACCTAGTAACCTCGCTCCCGTACTAACCCTAGTGAGTGCTAGATCGGCTATCCTACCTTTCAAGGTTGGGTCAATGGGTTCTTACCTCAGAATGTCGAGTCTTGGATTTCATCCGTTGACGCTCACCTTAAACGCCAAATATATCACAGACCCATTTGTACAATTGCAAGAAGCTAAAAGTTTTATAGACTTTTCAAAGGAGATGCAAGCGCATATCTTAGGGAAGTTTCTTTTCAGGAGGACAGTTACATGGGACGATTTCAAAGTTAGGCTACGTTGCGATCTATGGCGGTGAAGAAGCCTTAGATGTAGTTTTAACCTTAAGAAATACACTTAATCAAGCCTCTATGACTCAGCTTAATGTTATAGAACGAGCGGCTGTCATTGCCGTTAGGCTTAATGAATAACAAGATAATTTAGGTAATTCCACATGGGTTACAGGAGATAAGATCGCCGTGAAAGATTTCTTACGATTAGCGTATTTAACTTGCATGACAATTATGTTGCCAGAGGCTTTAGTGCGGTGTTTGATAAAAAGTTAACGCCCAAAAGTACAGAATTAGATGTATATAAACAGATAAAGAAACACATATCTAAGTGTACTGATCTTGCACCCTTTTTTACTCAAGTTTTGCAAAAAATGAAACTAAGCCACAACAAGTAAACGTAGTTAATAATAATGAAGTTGCAGGGATGATGTGTTATAATTGCCAACGTCAAGGTCACTTGATCGCAGACTACAGAACGCGATATTGTTCAATACATAATAGTTCAACTCATTCATATAGTCGATGCTACTCGCGTAATCAACAACAGAATCCTAGAAACACACAATCAATTCCACACTCAATTCCCTATTGGAAAAATAAGAAAAATCCTCAGTTCAATAAGAAGAAACTGCCAAACGTCAATGCAGTTAAAAATCAAAAACAAACAAATAGTGCTTCAATAACTCTGTTCCTGGGCCATCTAGCCAGAATTCGCAAGGTCAGACTAATTTTCAGAATGTGCAAGCAAAGCAAATACCACATAATTAACTCCAATGGAGAAGAGAGTGATGTTGGGTCATTCGTATCAACATCAGTAGTATCAAAATAATCCATTTAATGTTTTATCAGATCATTGTGAGGCAATAGATTTTTCTATGAAACACACGGCCGAATCAAATAAATCTGTGCAGGTTCCCGTAGATTTGCAACAAATTCACGCAATAATAAGCCAAAATGAGTTACGACCAACATTATATGCTGTAATTTAGAACACCGATCCTTTACATTATTTTTTTGACTCTGGTAGTCCACGAAATATCATGGATTGGAGGACTCATCACTTGTTATTTTCGAACTTCCCTATAGTATAGGAAATGATGAATTAAATGTAATAGGAGTAACTCATGTTCAGTACAAGGTCCGGTAAGCGCACGTTTGCTGATACCTTTATCGTTGTACAAAACCTTGATACGTATCCAGCTGTAATTATAGGATACCCGTCTATGGGCAATCAAAACATTATCTTACCCCCTGCCAAACACGGCGTGTATATCAAAGGAAAATTCTATAAGTTTTCTAATACCTTAAAATCAGTTTTGGATAAAAAGGAGACGGCAAATAAAACAGTAACATACGTTAAAGAACCAATCACTTGTCTCATGAATAAAGAAATAATATACGCGACCCAACAGAATTCTCGTTCACCCGTAATATCATCTTGCACGCAATCTATCGAGCCGAATATAATCGTGCGAGTAAAGAAAGCTTTTCCGGGATCTGAAATTTTAATCCTTTCCAACACTTTGAAAACTAACGGATTGTCTGTCACACAAGCTATTTATACAGTCGGCTCACAACAACAGTATAATATTGAAGTCTGTAATCATTTAAATACCACTTTAATAATCCACAAAAATCAACATATCTTGGATGTAGAAGTTTATAAACATCGTATTCTTACCGTCACTGAAATCAATCACGCTCAATCTAGTTGTGGATGAATCCCTTTTGCAATCTATTAAAAATTAGATATTCAAGAAGAGGAAATTCAGCAGAAATTTGTTGCACTTTTAACCGAATATCATGTTTTCTCCACTACGGATGGATCCTTAGGAAAAACAGATGTTATCGAACATCAAATAAGGTGAAAAGACAGGCAGAAAATTATCCATGTACCCTCGTACAGACTCCCTATGAAATTCCAGAATGAGATAAATGATGAAGTAGGTAAAATGCTAGAAGGAGTCATTAGGA
>NC_090736.1:82410467-82412967 GCF_036898095.1 Palaemon carinicauda
AAAAAATATTTATTCGTACAAAATAAAAACTTTGATAATATTTCTTTCTCTCTTTCATATATTTTTTCCATTATCTATCTATAATTATAATTATTACTAGCCATTCCACAGCCCTAATACAAATAGCACAATGTTGGGAGAAACCCAAATGGCTCCTACAGGGAAACAGTCAAGTGTGGGAAGAAATAAAACTGTAATTAAGAAACTATTCATGAGAAATAATAAGAAACTAAAATATATAATTGGTAACAACATTAAATAGATATATCATAAATCAAATATGAAATGAGACTCAAGTTAACCTGTTCAATATAAAGCGCTTGCAGCAAGTTTGAATTTTTAAACTTTTACAAATTTAACTACCCGATTAGGAAGATCTTTCCATAATCTGCAGTGTTAAAAATTTTATGTAAAATACGGTAAATACCACATTCACTTGTGGTGTGAGAATAGTCATCACAGCAAAATAGATAATGATAACCAGAACGTTTGTTCGAAGGGTTTGAAAATTTTGTATCGAAATATCTATGAATGTTTAATAAACTAAGCTGGCAAATGAAAATAGAATTCATCGCAATAAAATGTTTAATACGTAAATTGCCACAAGGGAACATTCGACAAAATTTTCAATAACCGGAATGTGATGAAATAAAACCGAAAATTGCGAGGCAGATAATTTTTGGCGGATGTAAACGAACGTGAATAAATCAATTTTACGTCTTCTCCTAAAAGGAAAGGAGATGGAAAGCAATTGTGGTAACAGACTTCGCCCAAAAATATGTGAAGTATGGACTCAAGCCAATTATTTTCTATGTATACATCTACAAACAGACACGCAACCACACCCACCCCACACACACACACACACACACACACACACACATATATATATATATATATATATATATATATATATATATATATATATATATATATATATATGTATATATATATATATATATATATATATCTATATATATATATATATATATATATATATATATATATATATATATATATATATATATATATATATAAATATATAAATATATAATGTACATGTAATATATATATATCCATAGTTTATATATATATATATATATATATATATATATATATATATATATATATATATATATATATATATATATATATATATATATGTATGTATATATATATATATATATATATATACATATATATATATGTATATATATATATATATATATATATATATATATATATATACATATATATATGTATATATATATATATATATATATATATATATATAAATATATAATGTACATGTAATATATATATACATAGTTTATATATAAATATATATATATATATATATATATATATATATACAGTATATATATATATAATATATATATTATATATATATATATATATATATATATATATATATATATATATATATATATATATATATATATATCAAACACGTATGTCTAACTCGACAACAAAAACCAATTATATTCAACTTAGGTCCTTCTAATGTGATTGGAGGCAAATGAAAAGTTTCCTAATTTCACAAAACCCCTAGTTGTCTTGAGTTTGGGAGCAATACGGATATCAGTCTTGAGTCTGGGAACAATATTGATGTCCATTCTTGGGTCTGGAAACAATATGAATGTCTTCTCTTGAATCTGGAAACAATATGAAAATCCATCCGAGTCTGGAAAGATTATCGAAATCCAGTTTTGAGTCTGGAAACGATGCGGAAGTCAATTCTTGAGTCTGGAAACAATACGGGTATCCAGTATAAAGTCTGGAAAGATACGGATCCAGTCACGAGTCTGTGAAAACTACGGGTATACAGTCTTGAGTCTGGGACAATATGGATGCCCAGTCTTAAGTCTGGAAACAATACGGAAGTGCAGTCTGCCACTGTCCCAAGTTGTCATTGGTGCCACAGCTGTTTCCAGAGAAATGATTGTCATTGGAATATTTATGGGTTTTTGCAATCTTTAATATCGTTATGGTTCGCAGAGAGTCCTTTTGATCCTTTTGAGGAGACACTAAAAACTCTCCCTTCCATACTGTTTTTATTATTATTGTTGAATTGCCTGGCAATGGACCTTTGCCACTCACGGCCTCTTGCTACTGAGCAGCACATTAGTGTGTTTACAGGGCCTGGTGTGGACCTCCGAAAAATGAAAGAGAGACAGAAAGGTCTGTTTAGACTTTTTGTTCTTATAATATTCATGGGCCCCAGCAAGGGTTTACTTTCTCTCACTCATACATATGACGATGTATGGGAGATGCTATGAGACTTTTTAGATAACTTGCTTCCCGTGTTGCTAATTTATCTAATTATAAAATTAAACACCTGATCTTTTCCGTGCACTCTTTTCAAATCACCAATTAATTTGCCAATCTCTATAACAAACATAATTCTGGTCCTTTGGCTCCACTCTGCTTTATTCTTATAATCATCATCATCAGCCGTTACCAGTCTACTGCAGAACAA
>NC_090736.1:82417967-82430467 GCF_036898095.1 Palaemon carinicauda
AAATAAAGATGTAATATTTCTTTGTCTTTGAACTAAGTAGATAGTATTATATTGGATTATTCTCTGGTTACGGCTCTTTTTCATTTGTTATACACGCACCGAATAGTCTGGTCTATTGTATACTCATTCGCCTCTTTCATCATACACCTGACAACACCAAGATAACCGAACAATTTTCTTCACTCAAGGTGTTACTAATGCACTATATTTGGTCAGTGGCAACTTTCCACTTGGTATGGGTAGAAGAGACTCTTTGGTAAGCAGCTCTTCCAAGAGAAGGACACTCCAAAATCAAACCATTGTTCTCTAGTCCTCGGTAGTGTCATAGCGTCTGCACCATAGTCTTGCACTCTCTTGGGTTGGATTTATCTAGCTTGAGGCACACTTCTATCCGTTTCCTTATTTCTTTTCCTCACTGGGCTATTATCCATGTTGGAGCCCTTGGGGTTATAAAATCCTGCTTTTCCTATTAGATTTGTAGCTCAGATAATAATAATAATAATAATAATAATAATAATAATAATAATAATAATAATAATAATAATAATTTCTGTCGATGAATGATTAGTGGTAAGTTTTCCGTACAGCAGAGGCTCATCCTACATTTTTTAGTTTGGCCGAGGTTTGCCCTGTTAGGGGATATGGCTTATGATGAAAAGCCCATCACCGTTACTAATTAAGAAAGTAAAACACATTGCAATCCGGTTAACGTGCTGAAAAAGCTTCCATAAAACATAATGTAATAATTCAAATTAAATGAATGCAGGAATGGAGAGGATCGAATAAATTAAGGCAAAAATTAACTATAACAGATAAAGAATATTACACATAAAACTCTACGTCACAAAAGTTTAACAGATTTAAACTAAATTTCAATACTTTCAAAAGGATAAGAACATTATCATAATTTCAACATTAAGGGAATTACAGACCTCTGACACTGAACAGCATGTGGCAATGCTTTCCTTAGCGTGATGTGGATCTTGTTGCTTTGCAAAGAGTAGCAAGCACCTGCTCCAGAGCATAACTACTACTACTACTACTACTACTACTACTACTACTACTACTACTACTACTACTACTACTAAAAAGAAAAAGAAATAAAAATGTATTGTCCTCAACTGTATTGAAACAAAATATAAGAGACCGTAATCTTTGTTATCATCTTTTACGTCAATATATCCACTTTTAAATCGGTACATGCCTGGCAATATTTATTCCAGGATTTTTATAGTTTTTACGGCAAATTTTTAACAGTAAAATGGTAAATGCCTGGCAACATTTATTCCAGGATTTTTACCGTTTCAAAAACGGATATATTGACGTTAAAGCAGTGATATTACGGTCACCAACGCGTAAAAGCTAATAACAAAGTAAGGTAAAATGATGGTCGCATCCATTTTACTGAAATACGATTGAGGACAGTATAATTTTTACGGATAATTTCCGATTAAAATTACAGTTTTTTATGTGTGTTGATGACGTTTCTGAGGACTTTTTCCTGCGGGTCGGAATCAGCAACGTTAATTGTTGTTGTAGGTATCTGTACGTAAGACACAAATTACCTTAGATTTAAGTTACTGACACCATCAGACATGTTTGAAAAACACATGAAAAATACACACTGGATCCCTGAGAGGATACACAGTATAAGGCCAGCTTGTATCGTACTAATCCCTGATATACTGGTATCGAGATTTCTTTCTTACTGGCGGGTGGCATTGGGGGGTTAAAAGTTTTTTTTTTTTTTTTTTTTTTTTTTTTTTTTTTTTTTTTTTTTTTTTTTTTTTTTTTTTTAACCTCGCCTGTTCCATTTCGTTTTTCATATTAATCGCCCGTTTCTCTTTACTGACTGCATCATTTGTTACAAGATGCTCTGTGAGAAGAGGCCGAGCCAGAAAAGGCTCTCTTAGTCCGAAGTCGTCTTGCCTTTCACTGATTTATTGAAGATTTCTATATGATGAGATTAGATTTATTTGACTTCCATGGAAAAAAAATGTCGATGGAAAACATGGTTTCTACATATGCAATTGATCACATATGAGGGCTTGACATTACTACTACTACTACTACTACTATTGCTGCAACTACTACTACTACTACTAGTACAATAACAACAACGAAAAATACTATTACACCAATAACAAAAACAACTAATAATACTGAACTGGCTTCCCTTTAAGAAATTTGAAAGAATAAAACTACACAGTTTTCTTCTTCTTTCTACATGATCAATCCCAGGTGGGCCTCTCGATTCAACCTTTTCCATGTAATTCTACTCTTTGCATCTTCTTCGGTGCCCCCCCCCCCCCCCCCCCCAACATACACCTCTTACCTCACCCATATCCCTCCTCACGTTTCATTAAAGCTTAAACCTCACCCATATCCCTCCTCACGTTTCATTAAAGCTTAAAGAAGCCATTATTTCACTTTAAGTAATAAGGCAATAACATGTCTGGATATGACTCAAAATGGTCGTACCTGTATTTTTCTTTATTAGATCTTTCCAGGTACTCTCATTATGATCTATAATAGACGAATAAAGGAACAAGGCTGATCTCGTGGTCTTCATTGATGACATGAATTCAGAAGTAATAATTCAAGCATTTTGCATTGTTTTTTTTTTAATACATTTAGGACGAAAATTCTTAGCGGTAATTCAAGTGTTTGTATTTCATTTACACAATGCCTTGAATTCTGATCTGCTTTGGGCAAAATATTCAAGCAAATTTTTTTAAATATATTTAAATTAGATAAAATATCTATGGAATCAGGATATTGAAAAAAAACATATTATGTGAAAGACGTTTTTTACGAACTCTTTTCCTTTTTCAAGAATATATTTTTTCTATATTCACTAAAGTTATTGTATTGGCTCGAAATGGTATTCCAAGACAACCTTTTATTATCTCTCTAATGATCTCCGTTATCTTGTTCTTTTTCATTTCTTGATATTTTCTGTCTCGGATCTTTTCCGGATAACGAATTTTCATCAGAAACTTTATTAAAAACAAACGCGTTTCGCTTATAAATTTAGTTCCCTTTTAAGCAATATTTGCTATGATCTAAAAGGTATGGCACATGAAGTTAAAACTCGTAAAATAAGGGGAATCCCAGTCCGTCCAAAAACATGTCGGAACAAAGAAATCAATGAAATTACTATGCAGTTTACAGTCTCAGTAGATTACTACCAACACTTATTAGATTAATTCAATTATCTTAACCAGCCCACTTTGATTCATACATCATTCTATATCTTTTAAAAACTAAGAATACAATCATCCAATTATGGAGATATAGATTTGAAATATCAAAATATCTTTACGAATAGACAACAAAAACAGTATATAATACCTGGAAGTATACACAATAGCAAGTTAAAAATCATATTATGGTACCTAATATACACATTGATAAATAAACCAACATCATCATCATCATCATCATCTCCTACTGCTATTGATGAAACGGTTTCGGTTTATTTTTCACCAGTCGTCTCTATCTTGAGTTTTTAAATCAATATTTCTCCATTCACCACCTCCTACTTCACGCTTCATAGTCCTCAGTCATGTAGGCCTGGGTCTTCCAACTCTTCTAGCGCCATGTGGGAGCACAGTTAAAAGTTTGGTAAACTAATCTCTCTCTGAGAGTAAAAAGAGCAAATTTATAGTGCATGTATTTTTTAGTGAGATGCATTATAGTTAGAAATTTTTAAAAGTATAAATGACGTTACTCAACTGGTACATTGTTAAGTCATAGCACGCCAAAAGTTTCAATTCGATAATCTGTGGTGTTGCTGACTTTCCTATCCATATTATTACACATGAAGGAGGTGGGGGCATAAGTTGTCAAACATAAAGTAACCGTCATGTGATAAGCATCTTGAAAGCAATAAGATGTGGTGTTCAGAAGCTGGAAATACGGCTGAAATATTAAAGAGATGGTTTGGACATGTGATGAAAATGAATGAGGACCAGTTGGTCAGAAGAAAAAAAGATCCAGAAGTGACACGAAGGAAATGGGTTAGAAGAGAGCCCAGGAAAGCGTGGAAAAGATAGATGATTATGAATATTAGACAAGTCCAACGGAGCCAGTTTTCCAAGTAAGAAGGGTTTTTGGCATGTTTTGTGGTGGTAGCCTTGACGAAGAAGGTAAATAGAGTGAGATAGTCTTCATATCCGAAAGTTATAGGGTTGTGGCCATAAATGTATCGAGACCGAGGGGCAAATCCCGCATCAACTCAATACGATCAAATTAGGCATTGCTTAGAATATTATTTTATAGTGACCTACCCTAATCCAAGCTTGTAGCTCAGTACAGGCCAGATTATATACAAATCTTCAAAAATATTATAATTATCTTGAAAATGACAAATCAGTAACCGAGTTTGTTTCTCTCTCTCTCTCTCTCTCTCTCTCTCTCTCTCTCTCTCTCTCTCTCTCTCTCTCTCTCTCTCTCTCTCTCTCTCTCTCTCTAAATCCTTACTTACTTGTCCTCGTTCATAAAAAAAAATTACTCTGCATATGAAATTATACTTCTTGTTCTCATTACATCATTATTATCTTTACCAACACCAATATTATCATCATTATCATTATAGATTAGAATTTACTAATAAGAATCAGATAGTAAATAGAAAAAGCAATGTCTAATTCTAAAGAACATGCATAAAAGCCATGCCTTGGCCAAATGCAAGATGTACAACAAATGCCACGAAAGTCTGCACAGGTGTAATTTGTTTGTCCAATCACAAAGCGACCGAGGTATCGCCTCAAACCACTATCCTGAAGTCCAGGTCTGTAAAGTCACGGATCGGCAGCAGAGAAGAATATTAACAAGAGGACAAATTGTGGCGTTGCAACATATTGGGCTTTTAGACCGGGAGCCAGCAGTGGTTTGGGTAGCTGAAAAGCGAACCAATTTTTTTAGTCATAGTGATGTTGTATGTACATCACTGTTTATGAAAACTGAAGTCTGCCGGGGATCTGGTGGTGGGTGTGGCCCTCAGCGGCATGAAAGTGATATGGAAAATTGACCTAGATCACCTGAAAAGTGAACCACATGATAATGGTGTTGAAATGTCCCTTATACCTTCAGGAACTGGGAATGGGTACTGACAGACTTTTTGTGTGGTGGCGTGACCCTGACAGACTTACGTAACTGTCACGTCAAAATTGACCTAGATCAGCTGAAAAGCGAACCGAATGAAACTTGTTGCAAAATCATCAGTACCACCCCAGGTATAGTGAATGACCACTGACAGACAGTTTCTGTGGTGGAGTACCCCTGACAGACATGCCCAAATGACCAGACCCCATAAGTGACCTAGATCAGCTGAAAAGTGAACCAAATGAAACTTGTTGTAAAATTATCAGTACCACCCCAGGTATAGTGAATGACCACTGACAAACAGTTTGTGTGGTGGGGCACTTTTGACAGACATGCCCAAATGACCAGACCCCATAAGTGACCTAGATCAGCTGAAAAGTGAACCAAATGAAACTTGTAAATTTATCAGTACCATTCCAGGTATAGTGAATGACCACTGACAGACAGTTTCTGTGGTGGGATACCCCTGACACACATGCCCAAATGACCAGACCCCATAAGTGACCTAGATCAGCTGAAAAGCGAACCAAATGAAACTTGTTGTAAAATTATCAGTACCACTACAGGTATAGTGAATGACCACTGACAGACAGTTTCTGTGGTGGGGTACCCCTGACACACATGCCCAAATGCCAGACCCCGTAAGTGACCTAGATCTGCTGAAAAGCGAACCAAATGAAACTTGTTGTGAAATTATCAGTACCACCCCAGGTATAGTGATTGACAATCAATCTTTCAATGTGCTTTACAACATTAAATTTGTTTCAGGTTCAAAGTAACTGAAGAAATGGACCAAGACAAATCTCCTTCCCAGGTGGAAGATCTATTGGAAATTTTCACAGAGGAGCTATCTCAAACTGGATATGATAATAAATGTACATCACCAAGAATAAACGGGAAGGTAATAAAAATTTCAACTTCTAATTGTTTTAGTGGTGTTTTCAGATTGTTTTAGAACAAACATTTGTTATTGTATGAAGCACTAATGGTATTAAGAAGTTTGTTATCTGTGGAAGTTTTGTTTCTAGGGTAATGAAAATGGTGCGGTGGCCTCCATCTGTTTCATCTGCAAAACGTTAACTGAAGAGGATAAACAGTTGAAGAGAATTGAGAGAACAGGGCCCTCCTTGAAGAATGCAGCATCCATTCGTTCTATCTTGATGAGTGACAAATATGAAGAAGTCACTATAAGGATTATAAGCTCTGACTTTTGTGGTGAAATTTACCATCCCTCCTGCCACCGAAGATACACTGCTGTGAAGAGACCGGAAAATGAGTTGGGTCCATCAAAGAGAGATACAAGGTCAAGCAGTGTCTTCCCAAAGACTGAGAGACATGGCATCTTAAAGAGAGAGTGTATCTTCTGTGGGAAGGAGAGGAAAAAGAAACGGGGAAAAGAGGAACCGCATACATTAATTGCAACAAAAGGTGGCTGTGATACACTATTGGAGTGGGCCCATAGATCCACAAATGACCATTTCAAAAGTTTGATCATGGGCAATATTGATCTTATTGCCAAAGAGGGTAAATACCACAAGTCGTGCAGATGGCATTTCATGTATGAGACAGAAGTGGCAGAAACAAGTTGTGCAACACCTCATGATATCCATTAAAGGGCATTCAAATTCCTGTGTGGTTTCATCACAGAACAAATTATCCAAAATGAAAAGTCTCTGATGGTGACATCATTGTTGAATAATTACAAAGCTTAATACACAAGTAATGGAGGTGATCCCCAAGATGTTGACGCATACACAACACAAAATCTGTTAAGGAAAGTTCAAGATAAATTTGGTGACCAAGTCCAAGTGAAGCTTGCTGACAATAGAAGGGGAAATGTCATCCATGCCGCATCACTCACTGAAGAACAGGCATGAGTACATCTGTATGACAACACAAAGGAACATGAGGAAAATGAAAAACTTATATGGGCGGCCCTCCGTCTTCGTTCCCAGATCATGCAGTTGCCAAAATTCAAAGTGCCTGATCCAGCCACAGTGCAAAATTTGAAAGAAAGTGCACCGGATATACCAAAGCAACTGGAGCTGTTTTTTAGAAGCCTCTTAGGTGGCCTTACACCAAACTTACAAGGGCCTCAAAATGGGGCAATTGACCGAAGGGCCACATCGATGGCATCTGATGCTGTGTTCAATGCTACGCAACCGGGCGGGCGGCAACAAAAGAAACTGAGAAGTATCTCCTCGGAACATTGCAGAGGGGGCAGGTAGCAAGACAACAATTCGAAAGAGAGTGGCACAAGGACTCGGCAAGATTTCTGAAGTCAGTAAAAAGGATAAGGGTGAAAAAAGGGACGACTCTTGCTACAGAAACTGCAAAGAGGGTTGAAAGTCTGAGGGACTTTTTCATAAGAATCATCATTGTTGTGGCCGAAAATAACAACTTCGATCTCAGGCACGTTCTCAGGTACCCAATCACGTCATATCCTCTTTCCCTGGCACATGCTGATGGAGCACTCTTGAAGAGCCGGAAGCATAATTACTGAATAGGCTGGAAGAGTTCCAGAAAGACACACCAATCCCAACAGAGGTACATCAAGGTATTTGTGTTCGGATATATGATGGAGGCCTGCTTATTCATTCTGTCTTGTCAGTTATGAATGTTGGAACATCGTATGAAGTTATTGCTTGAACCATCCTATCTACAGTATGCACTGGTGGAGGGGATGAAATCCATGTCTGCCTTGATAAGTACGTCAAAAATTCAGTCAAGGACAGTGAAAGAAAATTGCGTGGTGCAGAAGATTCTGTTTACACAATCACTGGACCTAACCAGACAATGAGACATAAAGGAGCAAAACTTTTCAATAATGGAATGTTAAAAAACGAACTTGGAAAATTTCTGATAAAGGAATGAGGGGGGGGGAATCACTAATGAAACATCCTAAATTGAAAAACACTGTATGCCTCTTATGGCGGTGAATGTTTCCAATATACGCCAAATGCCTTCCAGGAGATCTCAGTGACCAGCCCATCTCACCTCCAGGCCAACCACGAGGAGGCAGATACCCTTATAGCATTCCACCTGGAAAATACCTCAGGAAGCAAGGTCCTTGTACGAGCATCCGATGCAGATGTTCTCATTATACTTATTGGTATACTTGGAAATCAAGACCCAGAAGTGAGGTCCTCCAAAAATGTCTTCATGAACTGTGGCAGCGAAAACAGCAGGCGATACATTAATGTCACCAATATTGTAGAGGTCCTTGAGGAGCAAAAATCAAGACTCCCAAAAGCACTGCCGGGTAACCACGCATTCACTGGATGTGACTTCACATCAGCCTTTTACAGGTAGGATTTTGTTCCACCTTTAACTGACAGATTGAGTTGGCATACTCATTGCACAGCAAAGATTTAGAATCATGACAAAATGAAGTTAATTAGTTTGAAGAGGTAGTCATACCGTTGTTACCTACATGATTCATATTCCCCTTCAGGAAAGGCAAAGTCAAACCTCTGGAAATACTTGAGAAGGACCCAACTGGAAGCTTTCTCCAGTTGTTCTCCAACATGGGTGAAGTTGACGGTGAAGTTGACATAGACGTGGCATCCGAGTTTGTTTGCAAAATGTATGGCCAAAACAAAGAACGTGATGTAGATGAAGCACGTTATAGAAAAATTATGCAGATGTCAGGCACAGTAGATAAGGTACATATGTATCAAGTGTGTTGGGTTTTCAGGATGTAACATGTCTCCCTTGAATTGACTTATGAAAGTAACAATGTATTCATATCGTAACCTCCAATGCACATTCTGTGATATTTCTTTCTGTCTTCTACTCTAGGGTCTTAACCCACATTTATTTTGACACGAAGAGCATTCTGAGTGTATTACTCAATTATTTCAATCTAATCTAACTTCAGAACATTCTCTTTTGAAGTATTTTGTCATATGATTCCACATTCCTTTTAGGAAAACCCACTTCTTCATATCAAAAAGGTTGACTGCGCATTGTTGCCCCCAACACGTCGGACACTTAAGAAAAAACTACTGAGGGAACACTACGTGACAGTTTTGTGGAGTCATGCTAACACAAAATCACCTGATCAAGGCCTATGCGCCATTGATTATGGTTGGGCAGTAGAAGGTGACTTGCAGCCAACCTGGTTTGACGGACCAGCCGTTCCTGATTCTTTATTTGCTAATGACAGTGACAAAGATCAGGAAATTCTAAGATAATCAGAGGAAACAGTGATGGAAACAGATAACCTTGATGAACTGAGTGACTATGACCAGTGTGAGGATGAGCCATGGAGTGAGGACTCAGATTCTGATACTGAAGAGATGGATTAGTATATTTAATAGTTGGTCCTCCATTGACACAATGCATTTAATGCAAGGTTATAGCATGTGCACAAAACATTTAATGATGTAATATATATGACCAGCCGGATTTATCCCTCTTTTTTTACTATTATTTCTCAGCATCCACAATGATGTGAAAGGAATTATTATGGATTATATTTTCATTCAGTCTGATCAATTCTATTGTGCATGTACGATATTAGATATTAAATATTAGATATTAGATATATGTTTAATGAAATGCACTTAATCCATTGTAACTGTTCGATGATAGGCACTTATTATCAGGATGGCGTTATTTACTTTGGTGTCTTTCAGAAAACATAATTTTAATTTTGTTTATATTTACTTCTTCAATATTTTTTTATGCATTACATTGTCAGGGATATTGATGTTCTATGGGAAACAATGTTCACTTCAACATTGGCCAGTGATAAATATAAATGATAATTTTATATGTTCGTTTCATTCTATTTCATCTGTTTCGCTTACAAGCTAATCTAGCTTAACCCCTTCTGGACTTGGATGTAGTGACCAATGTTACAAAGCATCATTACATCTTGGCCCTGAAGGAATTAATTATGGGGTCAGGTCATTTAGGCATGTCTGTCAGGGGTACCCCACCACAGAAACTGTCAGTGGTCATTCACTATACCTGTAGTGGTACTGATAATTTTACAACAAGTTTCATTTGGTTCGCTTTTCAGCTGATCTAGGTCACTTATGGGGTCTGGTCATTTGGGCATGTGTGTCAGGGGTACCCCACCACAGAAACTGTCTGTCAGTGGTCATTCACTATACCTGTAGTGGTACTGATAATTTTACAACAAGTTTCATTTGGTTCGTTTTTCAGCTGATCTAGGTCACTTATGGGTTCTGGTAATTTGGGCATGTGTGTCAGGGGTACCCCACCACAGAAACTGTCTGTCAGTGGTCATTCACTATACCTGGGGTGGTACTGATAATTTTACAACAAGTTTCATTTGGTTCGCTTTTCAGCTGATCTACGTCACTTATGGGGTCTGGTCATTTGGGCATGTCTGTCAAGAGTGTCCCACCACAGAAACTGTCTGTCAGTGGTCATTCACTATACGTGGGGTAGTACTGATGATTTTGCAACAAGTTTCATTCGGTTCGCTTTTCAGCTGATCTAGGTCAATTTTGACGTGGCAGTTACGTAAGTCTGTCAGGGTCACGCCACCACACAAAAAGTCTGTCAGTACCCATTCCCAGTTCCTGAAGGTATAAGGGACATTTCAACACCATTATCAAGTGGTTCACTTTCCAGCTGATCTAGGTCAATTTTTCCATATCACTTTCATGCCGCTGAGGGCCACACCCACCACCAGATCCCCGGCAGACTTCAGTTTTCATAAACAGTGATGTACATATAACTTCACTATAACTAAGAAAATTGGTTCGCTTTTCAGCTACCCAAACCACTGCGGGCTCCTGCTCTATTTCCTCAAGAGCTGAAACTGCACGTCTTGCTAAATCAAGGTCAAGTCTGAACACGTGTAAACAGATGGACAATGATTGTATTCCTTCCGCTTACGAGGTCGGAAAATAATTGTTTGCCTCCTGTTTTCTTATATTGCTATCAATACAAACTAAGGTTAATATTATTGTAATAATTTCAATAATATTCCCTCGAGGAATTGCAAACCCTAGATTCTACGGTTTATCTCCTAAAAGTCCCAACAATAGCCTTCATCTTAGTATCACAATATGTGCTTCGATTTAATATAAAAAATAAAACAAAGATAATTCTACGTGATATATCCTAATCGTGTAAAGGTATTTCAAGACAATATATGAAACATAGCTCTCAATTGTATAAAAATTACATTGTACGTTTATCTATCTATCTATCTATCTATCTGTATGTGTACATGTGTATGTATATATATATATATATATATATATATATATATATATATATATATATATATATATATATATATATATATAGAAAGAGAGAGAGAGAGAGAGAGAGAGAGAGAGAGAGAGAGAGAGAGAGAGAGAGAGAGAGAGAGAGAGAGAGAGAGAGAGAGAGAGAGAGAGAGAGAGTACAACAAAACAGGAAAAAGTTGCCAATTTAATGAAAACTATATTTCGAACAAATCTGTTTTAAAGATGCTTACGATATTTGACAGTTTCTTAAACTACAAGCTCGAAGTAGGGTATAGCATATAATCTAATGCCCTGCTTAGATTAGTCATAATCCACTTATATTCAGTTGATGTGGCATCGGTCCCTCTTTCTTGCTAATTGGCAGGCAATAACTTTCTAAGTGGCAACGCATTTTCACCTTTAGTTGCCATTGTACTTTCCTTGACTGGACTACTGAAACAAACCCTTTTAGCTCTGAAAAGTGGCCACCCCGTTACAAGTGCATGGAGAAGTGGAACTCCTGAGAGAGAGAGAGAGAGAGAGAGAGAGAGAGAGAGAGAGAGAGAGAGAGAGAGAGAGAGATGTCAATTCCCCTCTAACCATTCTAGCATTTGTGCAACAAGGATACACACGGTTGCCAGAATCTCTATGGAGACAAAAACTGCTTCAGTATTCTTAAAAAGGTTTTTCCAAATGATAAAAAAAAAGTGTACTTCCGACTAAAATATAAATGATAAAAGAATTTTTTTTGTGGAACTTTTGAAAAGGTTGTATTTGCACTTTGAATATTTAAACAATATTTTTTTTTTCCAGCTGCTTGCATTTATAAAAGACGAGCTGTTTACTGACGTCCATCAGCCCATTTTTACGGGTGCATTTGCATATATAATTCATTCGTCTGCAGTTTGTATCTTTTTTGCTTTCATATATGCAAATTTTACAGTGAAGTAAGCTTAACTTAATGGGTTGTATATTCCACAAATTATTCCTTAGCTATAGCCAACCACAATGAAATTGCAACGATGCATTTCTATGTATTTATGTTTTTTTACATTCACTCTATTTTCTTTTACAAAAAACTCCTACAGACGGACAAGACGTTGATATGGATTAGCTCAATGATTTCCTAACCGATCAAAATTAAGGAAAGTTGTAACCCAAACTGTATCATCATTA
>NC_090736.1:82435467-82445467 GCF_036898095.1 Palaemon carinicauda
AAGGAAATAAGGAAATAATCTACAAAAGACTTTTTAGGAATAATAAATAACATCTCAATAAATCCTGCATATATAAACTATAAAAACTTCTAAAATAACAAAAAGGAAAATAAGATCGAATAGTGTGCCTGAATGTACCCTCAAGCAAGAAAACTCTACCCCATGACAGTGGAAGACTATAGTATAGATGCTATGGCACTACCCAAGACTAGAGAACAATGGTTTGATTATGAAGTGTTTTTCTTCTGATAGAGCTGCTTTCCATAGCTAAAAGAGTCTTTTCTACCCTTACCAAGAAGAAAGTAGCCACAGGACTATTACATTCCAGCAGTTAATCCTTTGCTAGAGAAGAATTGTTTGGTAATCTCAGTGTTGTTATATGTACAAGGACACAGGAGAATGTGTGTAGAATAGGCCAGACTATCCGGTGTATGTGTAGGCAAAAGAAAAAAAAAGGGTCATAACTAGAGATAGGGATCCTATGTTTTACTGTCTGGTAAGTCAAAGGACACTATAACTCTAGCGGTAGTATCTCAATGGGTGGTTGGTGCCCTAGTCAACCTACTACCTACATGTAAAAGAACTAACTTTTAGAGGCCTCGTGAAAACCATCTTTTAAAAGTAAAACGATCTAGTTTTAGAGATCTTGTGACAACCTTTTTTTAAAAGTAAAAACGACCAACTTTTGGGGGACTCATGAAGACAATGTCTTAAAAGAAAAAGTATCAACTTTTATAGCCCTTTTGAAAACAATCTTTCAAAATTAAAACGACCAATTCTTAGAGGCCTCATGAAAATGAACTCCTAAAAGTAAAACGATCAAGTTTTAGATTCCTCACGAAAATAATCTCTTAAAAGTAAAATGATCAGCGTTTAGAGTCCTCATGAAGACAATCTCTTAAAATTAAAACGACCTACTTTTCGTTGCCTTGCAAAAACAATCTCTTTAAAAGTAAAACTATATACTTTTAGAGGCTTCATAAAAACAAACTCTAAAAAGTAAAACAACCATATCCTCATGATAACCATCTCTTAAAAAGTAAAACGATCAACTTTTAGAGGACTTGTGAAAATCATCATTTAAAACTAGAACGACCAACTTTCAGAGGTCTCATGAAAACAATCTCCTAAAAGTAAAATGATCAACTTTTAGATGCCTCATGTAAACCATCTCTTGAAGTAAAACTATCAAGTTTTAGATGCCCCAACTAAACCATCTCTTAAAGTAAAATGATCAACTTTTAGAGGCCTCATGAAAACCATCTTTTACAAGTAAAATGGTCAACTTTTAGAGACCTTCTGAAAACCATCTCTTAGAAGTGAAATGATAAACTTTCACAGGCCTCACGAAAACCATCTCTTAAAAGTAAAACGAACGACACTCGGAGGCCTCATGTAAAGCATCTCCTAATGTTAAAATGATCAACTTTCAGAAGTTTTATGAAAAACATCTTCTAGAATTAAAATGATCAACTTTTAATGGTCTCATGAAAAATATCTTTTAAAGTAAAAATGATAAACGTTTAGAGGCCTTGTGAAATGAGAACCAAGTGAAGAACTTCAGAAATACCACAGCAATTAGATGTTAACAAAATTGTTATTAATATAATTGATCTTCTTCTTTTCTTTTTGCCGATCACTTCATGAAGAACAGTCCTATCCTTTACATAAAGAGATAAGTTTTTTTAGACATTTTTATTACTATTTATTTTACCATTTTACACTTACTTGATTTTCTTTTAAGAGATATCAATGAGTGTTATTATCTGAACATTCAGGAAAAGAATTAAGAAAAACTTTTCATATAAGATTCCTTTTCATAATTTCCTTTATTCCCAGAATTTATAGCAATTCTCGATTCATTTCCATTTCATTACTTCAAATGTCACCTTTTTTCATTTTGCATAAATATAATTATTCTTCCTTTATTGCAGTTTCCCTCTTTATTTTATATTTGACCTCCATCGCTTTCTGCTCTGACCGAAATTGCGTCGAACGATTTCTCTGGTTTTCTAACATTGCAATTCTCTTTCCGCAAAACAGAGAGAGAGAGAGAGAGAGAGAGAGAGAGAGAGAGAGAGAGAGAGAGAGGGAGAGATTTCGAAGGATTTGAGGAAATTAAAGGGAGACTGTTGAGTGAATGACGAGATATAGCAAAGGATACAAGAATATGAAACACGAAATACTGTGACTTGAAAGAAAGCTTGTGCAGGGCTATTGGAAACGTTCTTCGCTCAAGCTCGATTGTATCGTGTAGATTCTGTAACATCACTGTCCTCGTTAACTAAAGATGGGATGTTTGGGGGAGCTTATAGGTTCACCTGCTGAATCATCAACAGCCATTGCCTGTTCCTGTCTGGTCCTAGCTTGGGTGGCGAGGGGTTAAGCGCTGATTATATGTACTGTATATAATTTATACATGT
Organism: Palaemon carinicauda; assembly: GCF_036898095.1. NCBI lineage: Eukaryota > Metazoa > Arthropoda > Malacostraca > Decapoda > Palaemonidae > Palaemon > Palaemon carinicauda. The sequence continues at coordinate 82,437,891 of NC_090736.1, forward strand.
AAGATTTGTTTTAATGTTGTTACTGTTCTTAAAAGATTTCATTGTTTGAATGTTGATACTGTTATTATTTTTTTTTATTCATATAGTTTATCTATTTCCTTATTTTCTTTATTCACTGGGCTTTTTTTCCCTGTTGGAGACCTTGGACTTATAGCATCCTGCTTTTCTAACTACGGTTGCAGCTTGGCTAGTAATAATAATAATAATAATAATAATAATAATAATAATAATAATAATAAAAATAATAATAATAATGATATTGCCTTATTGCCTTATTGCCTTATTTTTTGTTTGGGTTCCCCCAGGTCCCTCAGTGTGAGGCACCTCGTATATCCACCAGAGAGTTGCTAATGCATCTTCCGGTGTATTTTGCATCTTCCAGTCTTGGATGGTCTGGGATGCATCTTAGGTATTTATCGAGCTGATTCTTAAACACATCTACGCTCACTCCTGATATGTTTCTTAGATGAGCTGGCAGCACATTAAATAGTCGCTGCATTATCGATGCTGGTGCGTAGTGGATTAATGTCCTGTGCGCCTTTCTCAGTTTACCTGGAATGCTTTTTGGCACTATTAATCTACCTCGGCTTGCTCTTTCTGATATTTTAAGCTCCATGATGTTTTCAGCAATTCCTTCTATTTGCTTCCATGCTTGTATTATCATGTAGCGTTCTCTTCTCCTTTCTAGACTGTATAGTTTTAAAAATTGCAGTCTTTCCCAGTAGTCAAGGTCCTTAACTTCTTCTATTCTAGCAGTATAGGACCTTTGTACACTGTCTATTTGCGCAATATCCTTTTGGTAGTGTGGGTACGATATCACATTGCAGTACTCGAGTGTAGTACGCACATAAGTTTTGTAAAGCATAATCATGTGTCCAGCTTTTCTTGTTTTAAAGTGTCTGAATAACATTCCCATTTTTGCTTAACATTTAGCCAACAGTGTTGCTATTTGGTCGTTGCATAACATATTCCTATTTAAAATTACACCAAGGTCTTTAATTGCTTCCTTGTTAGTGATTGTCTCATTATTAGGTCCCTTGTATGCATACACCATTCCTTCTCTGTTTCCATAATTTATTGATTCGAATTTATCGGAGTTAAATACCATCCTATTTATCTCCGCCCATTCATATATTTTGTTTAGATCTCTTTGTAGTGAGTTCCTATCTTCATCACAAGTAATTTCTCTACTTATTCTTGTGTCATCGGCGAAACTTCTCACTACGGAGTTTTCAACATCACAGTCTATGTCTGAGATCATAATAACAAATAGCAGTGCAGCTAATACCGTACCTTGGGGCACACCAGATATTACCTGGGCTTCATCTGATTTCTCGTCATTTGCAACCACTATCTGTTTTCTGTTTTGCAGGAATTCTTTTACCCATTTTCCTATCTTTCCCACAATATTATGCTTTTTCATTTTTTTCTCCAATATGTTATGGTCTACCTTGTCAAAGGCTTTTGCAAAATCTAGATAGATCACATCTGTGTCTTTTTCATTTATCATATTATTGTATATGTTTTCATAGTGTGCTATCAGTTGGGTCTGTGTACTTTTTCCAGGTACGAAACCGTGTTGACCCATATTAAACAAATTATCTTTGACCAAATGGTTCATTATTTTCTTTTTTATTACCCTCTCATACACTTTCATAATATGTGATGTTAGACTAACAGGTCTATAATTGCTTGCCTCTAGTCTTGATCCACTTTTGAAGATAGGAGTTATATAAGCTAATTTATTTTTAACATATATCTCGCTCATATCTACACTCTGTCTTAGCAGTATTGCAAGCGGCTTCGCGATAGTGTTTGCAGTTTTTTTTAACAAAATCGCTGGAACTCCATCTGGTCCGGCTGCCGATCCATTTTTAATTTCGTTTATAGCCGTGACAATATCTGCTTCATTAATATCTATATCCGTTAGATATTCGACATTTTCTTCTCTCATTTCTGTTTCATTATTCTCATTCGCAATTCTTGGCGTGAACTCACTCTTATATTTTTCTGCTAATATGTTGCATATTTCCTTTTTTTCATTCGTTAGCCGTCCTTCAATTCTTAGAGGGCCTATTTCTATTCTCCTTTTATTCATCTTTTTTGCATAGGAGTAAAGTACTTTGGGGTTTCTTTTTATATTTTGAAGTGTCCTTTCTTCTAAGTCCCTTTTTTCATTTTCTTTCGACTGTATAATCTTTTGTTCTGCATTTTCTATCTTACATTTTATTTCCCTCATTTTCCACACATTTTTTTCTTTTGCAAGATTTTTCTTCCACTTTCTAATTTTCTGAAATAAGATCCTTCTGTCTCTTGGTATGCACGTCTTTTGTTTATTGTTTTTTTTCGGTACATATTTTTCAACAATTTTCTCCAGTATTTTGTACAGAATGTCCGTATTTACCTGTATATTATCACTTATAAATACATTTTTCCATTCTTTATTCAGTTCTTCATTTATTTCTGACCATTTTATATTCATACTGTAAAAGTTATATTTTCCATATCCTTCCCAAAGTTTTGTGCTTTTATTAATTCTGTGATCACTTGCTTTGGAATGAACTATCAATTCTATGACATTGTGGTCTGAAATTCCCGTGTTATACACTATTATTTCTTTAACATAATTCACCTCATTCACAAATACTAGATCTAGGACATTTTCCTTTCTTGTTGGAATGTGGTTTATTTGTTGCATATTATGTTCTAATAGCATATCTTGAAGTTTTTCAAATTGCCTCTTATCTTCTGCGCTACTATTACTCTCTTTTTTATATGTATACATACAACCACTTTCTTCTATCCGTTCTTTCCAATCCACGAAAGGAAAGTTAAAATCTCCGGATAGGAGTATATTCCAGTCTTTATGGTTTCTAAATATATCATCTATTTTTTCTATTATTATGCCAAACTCCTTAGTATTTGGGGGTCTGTAAACTACAATATTCACTAGTTTTTCAAATTCAAATTCTACCGCAATCAATTCACATTCTGTGTTGCTGTATTTTTCACAGACTTTTCCTTGATTTATGTTTCTTCCATATATTGCGGTTCCCCCTTGATTCCTATTTTTTCTGTCTGATCTATAAGTTTGGAAACCCTTTATCTGGTCATCACTGCCAGTCTCTTGGGAATACCATGTTTCACTTATATTTAATATATCTATTTTTTCAATTTGGGTTAGTTCTTCTAAGAACTATATTTTCCTTTTAGAGTTACTCGTGACTAAACCCTGTGCATTCATCACTATTATGGTTTGTGTTTCATTTCCATTATTTAATATTGGTAATAATATGGATTCTCCCATGCTTCCTTCCTGTTCTGATATGATGTTCTTTTCTTCATTTCTCGGAATTCTGCCATTAAAAAATCCAACTTTTCCATAATATTTGTTCTTTCGCCTTCATACTTATTTTTGTGTGTAAACCTGCAATTATCCCCATATCTGCACCAACCCCTGGCATTATATATGCATTCTTTGTAGTTGGGCTCTATTTGTGGAGATTTAGGTTGAAAGGCCTTTTTTCGTGCATAGTGCGGTATATACGCGGCCTGCTTTTTTGTTTTTTTTTGTTTCATTTTTGTTTTTCTTTTCAGTTTGCTGAGTTTTCTTACTCTCATTCATAGTTGCAGGATGCATATATCGACATTTTTTGTTGAAACTGCATCCTTTTCCTTCTTTTAGGGTTTTGCATATTTTTGGATGGAGATCTCTGCATTCGTCTCCATATCCGTCTAAATACGCACATTTACCATATATTTCATAATTATGGCATATCTTTGGATGCTTGTAGTAGCATCTTTCACCAAATATGCAATTCCCTCTTTTCAGCCTATTACAGACTATATCTTTCTTTTCTTTTTTTTCTTGTTCTTGCTCTTCCCTAAAAGTATGTAGGTCCGGGTAGAGTCTCTTGGGTCTATTATTTGTTTCCATCTGATAATTTATTTCTTCATAAGTATGTTGTTGGATGGCATCATAAGTTATATCAATGATTTCCTCTGCATCCTTACACATATCCTGTTCATTTTTCTCTTCTTCTTCTTCTTCTTCTTCTTCTTCTTCTTCTTCTTCTTCTTCTTCTTCTTCTTCTTCTTCTTCTTCTTCTTCTTCTTCTTTTTCTTCTTCAACTAATTGCAGCTTTAGTCTCGACTTAATTATATTTTCTATCCAGACTAAGCATGTTGAGCAGAATACCTTTGTGTCTCTATTTTTTATTTTTTGCTGTATTTCAGCACATGTGGGGTGTGTTGGAACATTACAGGCATTACATTTTCTAATCAGTTGTTGAGGATTATTAATGGAATACCATATCTTACATGTATTACACCATTTTGGCATTCTTTTTCCCAATGCATCAATCAGCATATTCACCATATTGGACTTGTTATTGTTCTTTGATGGAATGTGTTGATTGATGTAGACTTTCTTTATGAGTCTCTTTAACACTTGGATTTTCTTTGGAATTTCTTCAATTATTTTACTGATGTTTTCCGCAGATTTGTTCCAGTACTAAGTCTATAGGGCATTGTCACTGTTCCTTGCACACAGAGAGAGAGAGAGAGAGAGAGAGAGAGAGAGAGAGAGAGAGAGAGAGAGAGAGAGAGAGAGAGAGAGAGAGAGAGAGAATGCAAATTGTTCTTTCTCAAATACCCGTGAAGGATGAACACTCCGATAACTCTACTCCCTTTCTCAGTGTGAAGTCATATTAGACCAGAGTTTCCCGGTTGATGAGGCAAGAGCAAAGCCTCGGGCGAAGGAAAGTCGATATAATGAAATGATGTTTACCCACAAGTGCCTCATCATCCTCGAATTAAGTCGAGTCAAAGCGAAGATGAGGTAAGCCATGAATAGATGGGAGCTCCAAGGCGTAGGATCTAATACAGGGAGTTATTGAAATCTTAAAAGTTTTAATATAGTGTTTTCCAATAAAAACCAAGAAATTTTATATGTATATTATGTATTTTACACATATGTTTTATCATGAATTTGGCCGTGTGGAGTTTACAACTACAGAGGTGGGAGCTCATAGACATACCCGCCGTAAAATATTGGAACACTATCCCACTTGAAGTCAGGCAAAGGGCAAAAGGAGGTTGTAGCTCAACTGTCCAAGGAAAGCTTTTTGAACGCCACGTCCAACATGGTTTCTTTGTTGTGCTTTACCAATGTTATTTGTGTTTTCGTTCTGTTTTACAGATGTCATTTGTGTTTTGTTCTGTTTTCTAATGTTATTAGTTTCTGTTATATTTTAAAAATGTCATTACTCTTTCTTTTGTTTTAACAAGGTCGATTGGGTTTTTGTTCTTTTTTAGCTATTTGATTTATATATATATATATATATATATATATATATATATATATATATATATATATATATATATATATATATATTTATCCTTTAACTATGTTATTTGTGGTTTTGTTGATTTAACCATATCATTAATATATCTGTTACCATCAAATGTTTTTTTTGTTCTTTTTTAACCATGCTATTTGTGGTATCGTTGATTTGAGTATATCATTAATATTTCTGTTAACATCAAATGTTTTTTGCTTCTAAAAATTAAATAAACTGTACCAAAATTCCTGGTTATCTGTATATTGTAAATAGATCTTTTCATGACGACGCAGCTACCTGGAAATCAAATGAGAGAAAAGGTGGAGGGTTAAGAAAAAAGTCTAGAAGATAAATTGCACAATTTTCCTTAAGATATAAAAATACATCCACCAAAGGCCCGCAAAGTCCTGTCTATTATTATTATTATTATTATTACTATCCAAGCTACAACCCTAGTTGGAAAAGCAAGATGCTATAAGCCCAGGGGCTCCAACAGGGAAAAATAGCCCAGTGAGGAAAGGAAATAAGGAAATAAATAAATGAAGAGAACAAATTAACAATAAATCATTCTAAAATAAGAAACAACGTCAAAACAGACATGTCATATAATAAACTATCAACAACATCAAAAACAAATATGTCATAAATAAACTATAAAAAGACTATGTCCGCCTGGTCAACAAAAAAGCATTTGCTCCAACTTTGAACTTTTGAAGTTCTACTGATTCAACCACCCGATTAGGAAGATCATTCCACAACTTGGTCACAGCTGGAATAAAACTTCTAGAGTACTGCGTAGTATTGAGCCTCATGATGGAGAAGGCCTGGCTATTAGAATTAACTGCCTGCCTAGTATTACGAACAGGATAGAATTGTCCAGGGAGATCTGAATGTAAAGGATGGTCAGAGTTGTGAAAAATCTTATGCAACATGCATAATGAACTAATTGAACGAAGGTGCCAGAGACTAATATCTAGATCAGGAATAAGAAATTTAATAGACCGTAAGTTCCTGTCCAACAAATTAAGATGAGAATCAGCAGCTGAACACCAGACAGGAGAACAATACTCAAAACAAGGTGGAATAAAATAATTAAAACACTTCTTCAGAATAGATAGATCACCGAAAATCTTGAAAGACTTTCTCAATAAGCCTATTTTTTGTGAAATTGAAGAAGACACAGACCTTATGTTTCTCAAAAGTAAATTTACTGTCGAGAATCACACCTAAAATTTTGAAAGAGTCATACATATTTAAAGAAACATTATCAATACTGAGATCCGGATGTTGAGGAACCACCGTCCTTGACCTACTTACAATCATACTTTGAGTTTTGTTAGGATTCAACTTCATACCCCATAATTTGCACCATGCACTAATTCTAGCTAAATCTCTATTAAGGGATTCACCAACCCCAGATCTACATTCAGGGGATGGAATTGATGCAAAGAGAGTAGCATCATCTGCATATGCAACAAGCTTGTTTTCTAGGCCAAACCACATGTCATGTGTATATAGTATAAAAAGTAATGGGCCAAGAACACTACCCTGTGGAACACCGGATATCACATTCCTATAATCACTATGGTGCCCATCAACAACAACTCTTTGAGATCTATTACTTAAAAAATCAATAATAATGCTAAGAAACGACCCACCCACTCCCAACTGTTTCAGTTTGAAAACAAGGGCCTCATGATTAACACGGTCAAAGGCAGCACTAAAATCAAGGCCAATCATACGAACTTCCCGACCACAATCAAGGGATTTCTGTACAGCATTGGAGATTGTAAGAAGGGCATCACATGCTCCATGGCCTTTACGAAAACCAAATTGCAAACTAGGGAGTAGATGATTACCTTCAGCAAACCTATTAAGACGTTTTGCCAGAAGACGTTCAAAAACTTTAGATAATATGGGAGTTATGGAAATTGGGCGGTAATCAGTGGGACTTGAGCTACCACAAACACATTTACATAGAGGAGTAACATTACCAATTCTCCAACTAGTGCTAAAAGCTCCTCTTCTTGCTAACTTGCGCAAAATAACAGATAACTTTGGAGCTTGAAATCTGCTGTCTTTATAAAAAACAAAGGAAAAATACCATTTGGGTCTACACCTCCATAAGCATCAAGGTCCATCAACAGAGCTTTAATCTCACGAGATCGAAAAGCTAAACTAGTTAGTTTAGCCTCAGGAAAACAGGAATGAGGAAGTTCAAGTTTTTCATTACTC
>NC_090736.1:82450467-82470467 GCF_036898095.1 Palaemon carinicauda
CACATAGCTACCTTCGCCCCAAACATTATTAACGCTTCGAGGGGGAATAGTGACAAGAATCTGAAAAGAGAATGAAAAGAGCGCCGCTCATAAGGCATCTCTCCTATTCCATTTCCTGTGTGTATCTGATGAAGGCGGTAGCACCCTCTTTATTCCTTGTAGCGATATACGAGGTGGTACAGATACTGTATTATAGGGAAGGGTCAATAAGCCCTTTTACAATAAAAGGAAGGGCGGGTCCATCAGGACGACATGGCTACCTCACTCAAAATTAGATTTTTCGCTTCGCTCAAAATCAGTTTTTTGGGCTCAGGCCATGCCGTCCTGAAGGAAGTTTACCAGAGCATTGCTGTATCTTTGGATTCCCAATCAGTGCCGTACTCTCAAGAAAGTATTTTCCTGGTCTGTCTAGCCCTAGAGACCTATGATGTTACCGTCATACATCATTTCATCTAAGCATGAACTATGTTAGTGCTTCCTGCCCCCTACAGGGATGAGTCATACTAGACTATGGAAAAGTCTCGAGGAGTACATAAAAACTTATGGATGACAAAATGACAAGCTTGTATAGTAGTCTCACCCTATACATTGAAAAGCAAAGTTTGTATAAGAGTCGCCAAAGTCAGAATGAATTTGTGACACCTTCCCCAAGGTGACCACTCTTAATAATATCGGATAAAGGTTATATCCGCATAGGAACAAATTTGCATCTCTGCCACTCTCCCGTTAGGGTACCACCTCAACCCCTCCTAAAGAAGGGTTAAGGAGAGTGGACTTTGCTTAAATCAGGGAACAATCTTAAAAAGACATACCATGATAAAAATATCCATATTTTAATCTTAATGCTCCGTACATATCTAATAAAAATGAGTGTGGGCGAATAAAATGAAGGTTTCATTATGAACTAGTTTATTAAAAATTTAATAAACTTGCATATCAGATCTACCTTTATGAAAAAATTTTAAAAAGTGGATGATATCTATCAAAGCACAAAGAAAACAGTCAACAGAAAATAATGTTTCATCTACCATGAAACAGATTTGCCACTTTAATTGAATAAATAATAATGCTACAGTCTGTATACAGTTTAATTACACTAGCGTAAGGAACGCTTGGCACAAGTGTCCGTATTATGCTATAGTTCACCAACGTCAATGGAACAGTTTGTAAGGACACTTTCGTGGCCTATCGCTCAGTGTGTAGTACACACAGTGACTACACACCCACCCTCTAAATTAATCGTCCCAAATTAATTACACTGTTCTTCGCAGAGTTAAAACAAAAGGTTAAAGGATTCTACCTGCTGCTACCACAGATTACTTGAGTTGCTCCACCTGCTTTGCATAGTGCATAAGGAACACCTTGGATGACCACCAGTTGGTGAACGAACAAGATGTTCAAGGTCCATGTAAATAAGGAAATTTTATGGAAGAAGCAACTCCTCTCGGATCATGACTAGCGGGTGTACTGTCAGGACCCGATTCGCGAATAACACAGGTGAGTTTCGTCCTTAGTAATAGAAAACCTTGAGCCCGAAGTTTCTCATCTGAACAGCTGTCCTCCCATAAAGTCTGAAGTTCTATGAAGATAGACCTTAGGCACCCCACTGGACATAGAGATACATCTTCCTTCAGAGGGTAGATTCTCTAGAGACCCCACCTGATGTTGGGTAGCATGTTCTTGGAAAGAAACTAGGGAGAGAAAATCACGAGATGTAGGTTTCTGGTTTTCAGTAATGAAGCGAAGACAGTCGACTTCTGTACTCGCTGAGACAGGGATGGATCTGGTAGCGGAACAAATTTTAGGCGTAGTTCCAATGCTAGAGGGAACCAAACGCTATTTGGCCACTTGTGGGCCACTATTGCTGCCTTTCCTTGGAAGGATCTCAGCTTGTCAAGAACCTTCAAAAGGAGGTTGTGCGGAGGGAACATATAAATACCGGACTATCTGTTCCAGTCTAGGGATATAGCGTCCACGGCCTCCGCTAGTGGATCCCCGTATGGGGACACATAACAATCCATTTTCTTGTTGTCTTTCGTCGCAAAGAGGTCTATCTGCAGCTCCGGGACTTGACTCGAGATGAAGGAGAACGATCCTGCGTCAAGGGACCATTCTGACTCTATTGGTGTAAACCTGGATAGAGCGTCCGCTGTCACATTGCGGAACCCTTGAATGTGAACTGCTGACAGGTGCCATTTTCTCCTTTCTGCCAAACGAAAAATGGCCAACATCACTTGGTTGATTTGAGGTGACCTCAAACCATGTCGATTCAGGCATCTCACTATCACCTCGCTGTCTAGAACCAGTCTTATGTGGGTCGAGTGGCGAGGAGATACCTTCTTTAAAGTCAGAAGCACTGCCATGGCTTCTAGAAAGTTGATGTGAAATGATATGAAAAGATTGGACCAAGCTCCTTGGACTCTCTTCTGATGAGAGTGACCCCCCCCCCCCTTCCTTTGAAGCGTCTGTGTGGATAGTTACTGACGGGGGAGGAGGTTGAAGAAGTATTGATTTCTTCAGTTGTTTGGCATTGGACCACGGCTTGAGAAGCGAACGCAATCGAGTCGGTAGAGGTATTATTAGATCTCTTCGCGCGTTTGATGCGTATTTCCTCCAGAATCCTGTTGCATCCTTTAGCTATGCTCTTAGCACTGGATCTGTTATTGAAGCAAACTGTAGAGAGCCCAGCACTCTCTCCTGTTCGCGTCTTGATATCCGTTTGGATTTCAGCAGTCTTTTGACAGATCCTGCTATTTCTTTCCTCTTCTTCCCAGGAATGGAAAGTCGATGTTACTCCAAATTCCAATGGATTTCCAACCACTGAAATTTTTGAGCTGGAGAAAGTCGAGACTTTTTGATATTGATCTTCAATCCCAGATGTTCCAGGAACTGGATCACTCTCTTAGAAGCTTGCATGTATTCTGGCCTGGATGCTGCCCACACCAGCCAGTCGTCCAAGTAGGCTACTACTTGGACCCCCTTTAGGCGTAATTGACGGACGGCTGCGTTTGCGAGCTTCGTGAAAATCCTTGGGGCTATGTTTAGCCCGAAAGGCATGGCTCTGAAGGCGTAAAGTTTTCTATGTACCTTAAAGCCTAGGTAGGAGGAGAGGTGGCGATTAATTGGAACATGCCAATAAGCGTCAGACAAGTCTATAGAGACAGTATATGCCCTCTTGGGCAGTAGGGTCCTTATGTGTTGAAGTGTGAGCATTCTAAACTTATAGTTCATTATGAACTTGTTGAGTGGCGACAAGTCAAGAATGACTCTGAGTTTATCTGAGTCCTTCTTTGGAACACAAAACAGCCTTCCTTGAAATTTGATGGACATAACTTTCCGAATCACTCTTTTGTCTAAAAGCTCTCGGACGTGTTCTTCCAAAACGGGGGTTGAGTGTTGGGAGAACTGAGGAAATTGAGGTGGAGGGTTGCTCCAGCTCCAACCTAGTCCATTCTTTATTAGGCTGTGGGCCCAGGGATCGAAGGTCCAACGATCCCTAAATAGTTTTAGTCTCCCTCCTACTGGAAGCATCTCACTTCTGCTGTTGTGGACCTCAGGCCTTGCCTCCTTGACCGAGTCCTCCCCTGAATCCCCTTCTTCTTGAAGGGCGTCTAGAAGAACCTCTAGCTGTTCCGCTAGCCCTCGAGCGAAAGGAAGAAGTCTGCCTTTCGAAGGCTTGGTTAAAAACTGGCGACTGAGTCACCACTTGTTGAGGTACCAGTTGGTACGTGGTTGGAGGTTGTGCCATCATCTGAGGCACCGCGGTCACAGGAAGTTGTTGCTTTTGATGCTGTCAGTAAGGTATAGCCGGCCGAGAAGATGGCCTAGGCCTTTTTGTCTTCCTCTTGGGTTGGGGACCCTCATCCTGATAACACTTCCTCTTAAGATCTAAGCCCCACTTTTTGAGAAGGTTCCTATTCTCTGTGGAGGCCTTGTCTACTACCTCTTTAACCGCATCATTGGGAAAGAGGTCTTTACCCCAGATACAGGCGGATATCAGTTTCCTCGGTTCGTGTCTCACCGCAGCCGAGGCGAACACGAACTCTCTACAGGCTCTCCTATCTTTAATAAAGCTATAGAGATCTTTTGTAACCGTGGCCAGATGAGTTTTGGCCACCACCATTAACATGTCCTGGTTCTTGGGGTCACTTGCCATTGTTTCTAATGTCGTTTGCAACGACATTGATGCCGCAAGTCTTTCCTTTGTCTCTTGCTCCCTACGCAAGAGAACGTCCGACAACTTAGGGAGTTCCTTACCGAACTGACGTCCAGCAATATCAGCTTTCAGCTTCCCAACTGAGAAGGTAAGGTGTACGTCCTTCCAGTCTTCTTGGTCCAAGGGCAAGGTCAGAGATAACGGCTTGCACTCCTCCAAGGAGGGGCATGGTTTCCCTGCCTCCACTGCCTTTAAGGCTGCCTTATATCCCTTTTTCATGAAGGGAAAGGCTCTGGTAGGAGAGGCCACAAAAGAGGGAAGCTTCTTTCTCAAGGCTGACACTTTTGAGTTCGAGAAGCCCCTCTCTTTCATCGAGCTTGATAGTAATGCCTGAGCTTTACTATGATCCAAAACTATGACCTCCTTCGTCTCAGTCTCCTCCTTTGAGGCTGGCTCCTTCCTAAGGCGGACATAACAGTCCGGGTAGGAATCCTTATTGGGCCAAAATTCCACCTCTTCCAGGGGAATTGCTCCCAACTTTTCAGATATAACAAGCTTCCCGATTGTCATTGGCATATGTTCGGCATACCTCCAAGGATTGGTATCCGAACACAAAGGAAGATCCTTCACATTGAGTCGCTTCTGGGGCCCACGTGATGCCGCAAGTCTACATATCTCCAGTTTCATTGCATCCTCTTTCTCATCATTCTTCTTCTGAATTTGTTGGATCATCTCAACAATAGAAGAAAGAGTCCTTCCCAGGGCATCTGGGATTGCAGAGGAAGTAGAGGGAACAGGTTCTGTGTCTGGAACTGATGTAACCGACACCTCATCGATTTCTTCCTCTTCTACTTGAGGAGTCTGGCACAGCTCCTCCTCTTGACCTTCTCCTAGAAGGTCCTTCTCTGTAGAATCCGACACCTCCGACATCCTATCGTCCAATTGGATGTCTTGAAGGGTGGCCGAGACTTCAGAATCCACAGGATTCTGGGTAGTTGGTATCTCCACCTGAGGCTGGGGGATGATTGCATCTGCCGATGCTTTAGGGAAAATGTAGGCCCTCATCTTCTCATTTGGAAGGTAGGGGCCCGAGGTGTTTTTCTGAAAACCCCTCACCCAGGATCGCAACTTTTCCCTGGCAGTATCCCTTGACTCCGTCGACTTGGGGTCGTCAAAAGCCTCAGTAATCAGGTTAGAACATACTGTACAAACCTGAGGGTCCCAATACAGGAGATCACTTCTGGAGGCTGCGCATGATGCATGCCTCCTACAGTATTGATGTCCACAGAAGTCCTTACTGCGGACATTACAGAACACACTCCCGTACTTTGGATGGTCCTCCTGTAAAGAGAAGAAAAATCCATGAGTATGAAGTGAAGGCTTTTCACTTATATTGAAACATTTAGCTTATATAGAAAAGCTATAAAAGAGAGTCCAGTTAATTGCCGTAACCTCCCAAAATATTAAAACTAAGGTTAATTCTATACTAGAATACCTTATGTAATTTCCTAAACGGAAATTTAATGTGTAGTTTTAATATACGGAATTAAAAGAATACAGAAAGAACTCACTTTCTATATAACGTACGGTCTCAATAAAAGGCTGTAAAAGATAACATTAAGTATAATGAAGAACTTTAGTGTTATCACAAACTCTTTACAGCAGTCTTTACTAATTCAGTGTGTACTACACTACAAATATAGCAATTACTGTACATTGCATGCAATTGTGCCGGCCGGCAACTACCCCTTTAAAGATCAAAGATATACTATCTTTAACCAATAGGCGGCAGCCCTCTGATTCGCGACTATGTGCCGGCCGTCAATCATTGCCAGCCGACGGCTGAAAACACTAAAACCCGGCTGCTGGCCTATAATCGTAGCGGCCAGCGAATTCGGGCTTTGATTCCACTGCCGGCTGGCAAAGGTAATAAAACCATGCCGCCGACAGTAGCCAAGAATCAGAGAACCTCTACCTTCCCGGCTGTCGGCTGTCAAGCCGGCAGCCGGGATAGGGGAGCAACACAATAATCATAGAAAAAGTATGGATGTAAGGTTATAGGGCCGCATGCCATACGACCTTCCATCCAGAAAGAGTGAACTTATGGAAGGGGAGAATGTAACATTAAGGCTTCCAAAGAATCCATAGTCTGCCGGGCTCTACCGACGGACATGGAAGGGAGACCAAGGGAGGTCTGGGGATCACTCTGCAAAGAAAAAAGGGTCTCTGGCGGCCGACATGTAGTGCCGGCCGGCAGAGAGCTGAGCCTGTCCTCCATCCTAACCTATACTAGGTACAGAAGTAGGACTGCGGCTAAAAGAAAATAAAAGAAAGAGAGGTGGGGAAGGGATGAGGGTCCTATAGACTTCGTTCTAGCAGGAGACACACTCAGCCGTTAGGAAAGCTCATCCTAACTAAGAGTTGTCTATTAGGGAGGAAGATTGGCAATACTTGCTAACCTCCTCCCAACCAGAACAAAGTTAGGTGAAGTTATTTCGCCGGGCACAGGGAAAACTCATTCTCCAGCCTGAGAAAAACAACACAGTAGAGTCTGCTAGGCCACTAGAGGAAGGATTCATCTCGTACAGAATCCTTCCAACATGGACTAGGGAAGCAAAGCTTCCTGTGCCCGCCCCTAACCTAGGAAAGGAGACTCTTTCTCAATGCTAGGGAGAAGCCAACCACAGACTAGAAAACTCTGATGTTCTGCCCTAACCCAAAAAACCAGTCACTCTGGTTATCAGGTCAGGACAGACATATCCTAGAATAGTTATACCTGAATTATTATTCAGATGGAACCACTAGGATTAAGCCGAAGGCTTACAGAGGGAGAGATGGATTGAACTTAGCCTCCGGAGGAGAAAAAGAACAATCGGATATGTGCGAAAGTATACTACTGTACCTAGAATACTAGACTAGGTAAGATGAGAATCGATTACCTAAATCACTGAAACTCTTTCGTATACAATCTTGGAAAAAACGTTCAACAATATATTATATGTATAAAATATTTGCCTATAGCTTCAATACAATAACACTCGAAAAAACTTATACCATGCATGAAAGTACTAGTGCCAGACGTTTAGGCTACGAGCCTCGCGAAAGGCAGGATCGTTACCTCGACCCGTGTCGAATACACCGAGCTATCACTGACCGAACAATATAAGCATTTCTAGAGTAGCTAAATAGCAAAATTATTAAAGCGTAACAAACCGGGAACGTCGCTCTAGCTAACTAACTGACCCATAAGAGCGAGCGACAGCATCCAGGATGCCTCCGGTAGGCAACAGCTCTTGTTTACGTTAAAATCACTTTTGATTTAATTAAAAAAGACAAGAGCTTACATTTATACATAGTAAAGATAATACTCAACTTTCCAGAGGCAGAAGAGGCGGGAGAAGTCATCAAATAGTTATATTAAATCCAAAATAACGAGAGAACACAAGGGAAAACACCGAGTAGTTGAGCTACACGAGAAGGAATAAAGAGGGCGGCACTGCCTTCATCAGATACATACTGGAAACGGAATAGGAGAGATGCCTTATGAGCGGCGCTTTTTTCATTCTCGTTTCAGATTCTTGTCACTATTCCCCTCGAAGCGTTAATAATGTTCGGGGCGAAGATAGCTATGTGACGTGTCAAGAATACATCCTCTGATCCTATGCGATATCCCTGTTAGATTATTTAGGGATATTCGCTCTAGGAGTTAGAATTCTGGATACCTTACGGTAAAATTCTCTGGGAACATCACTGTAGTCAAATATACCCTAGAAAGCTACCTAATAGGAACTTCCATCAGGACGACATGGCCTGAGCCATATATATATATAATATATATATATATATATATATATATAATATATATATATATATATATATATATATATATATATATATATATACACGCATATATATATATATATATATATATATATATATATATATATATATATATATATATATATATATATAAACCAGGCACTTTCCCTTTACTATATAGGGAAGAATTAATTACAAAATATACTTGTAGAGCCAGCCATTGACACCTGAAACATTTTATCAAGTTGAAATGTGGCATAATCATTAGGAGTAAAAAATTGAAAATTCGTTTTGAGATTTTTGAGTGCTTTACATTTGTATTTGATAAGTTCAATCTTGATTAAAAAAAAAAAGACGAAGAAAATCAGAGGGCAGCCAGTCTTTCAGGAGACATGACGATGTCAGAATATTTATCCTTCATGTTGGCACTCTATTTACAACTCGAAAGTATGTCACAAACCAAGATGATACTAGTAAAACGGATTATTATTATTATTATTATCATTATTATTATTATTATTATTATTATTATTATTATTATCATTATTATTATCTAAGCTACAACCCTACTTGAAAAAGCAAGATGCTATAAGCACAAGGGCTCCATCCGGGAAAAGTAGCTCCCAGGTGAGAAAAGGAAATAAAGGAATAAATAAATGATATGAAAATAATGAACAAATGGAATATTTAGAAAATAGTAAGAATATCAAAACAAATATTTCATATATAAAATAAAAAAAGAAAAAAATATGTCAGCCTGTTCAACATGAAAACATTTGCTACCAGTTTGAACTTTTGAAGTTCTACCGATTCAACTACCCGACTAGGAAGATCATTCCACAACTTGGTCACAGCTTGAATAAAACTTCTAGAATATTGTGTAGTATTAGGTCTCATGATGGAGAAGGCCTGGCTATTAGAACTAACTGCATACTTAGTATTACGAACAGGATGGACCTGTCCGGGAAGATCTGAGTGTAAAGGATGATCAGAATTATGAAAAAAATTAGGCTAAATGCATAACGAACTATTGAATGACGGTGCCAGAGATTAATATGTAGATCAGGAATAAGAAATCTAATAGACCGTAAGTTCCTTTCCAATAATTTAAGATAAGAATCAGCAGCTGAAGACTAGACAGGAGTACAATACTTGAAACAAGGTAGAATGAAAGAATCGAAACACTTCTTCAGAATAGATTTATCACTGAAAATCTTAAAAGACTTTCCCAATAGGCAAATTTTTGTGCAATTGAAGAAGACATGGACCTAATGTATTTTTGCAAAGTAAATTTGCTGTTTTACAGAGTTAAAGAAACATTATCAATGCAAAGATTCGGATGTAGAGGAGCCACTGTCGTTAATGCTGGATTAAGAGTTTCTGGACTCAATTTAAATTTAATTTGCCTCTAGATGTTTCCTATCAAAGGCCTCCTCTTCTACCAAACTTCATATCATCATCAGGGGCCCTTGCTCCAAAAAAAGGGAGACAAATGAAGAGCCAGGAAATTAATTAGATAAATTCAATTGCTATTCATGACTCCAGAAAGGCTTTCTTCTCCTGAGATATGAGGAGAAATGAAATAAAATCCATCCCATTTTCCCAAACGACAAAATCCAGTAAATCACACATAATCTTGCTTTGTGAGAAAAATATTTCTAATTAATCAATTATTTGCTTCAATGAACTCGTTTAGGATTAAAGCAAGTACTCGTCTTTGCTTAAAAAAGTCATAGAACATTTTTTAATGCCTTTAATAGTCCCTTTATTGTAGGAGCTTGAACCTGTCTAATTAAGGTTTTTAAATGTTGTTTTGAAAATAATCCCTCACCTTTTATTTTTCATTTCAAAGCGTAGCACAGAAATAATTATGTTCTTTCACTTTCTTTCCTATAAAAACAAAAAATCTTTAGTGAGTTAAAATCTCTCTCTCTCTCTCTCTCTCTCCTCTCTCTCTCTCTCTCTCTCTCTCTCTCTCTCTCTCTCTCTCTCCTCTCTCTCTCTCTCTCTCACTGTCAATTTATATAAATATGATATATCAGTATAATTTACCTTTTAATCGTGTTCAACTTTTATCTAATTTAATTGTCTTGAATATATTTTCCTTTGACATATTGAATAAAAATCCATTTTCAAACTCAAAACTTAATTGGAAAGTATGTAAAAAAAAAAAAGAAAAAAAATCTTTATTTCCTTTTTATGGAAGTACCCACATGTATTTGAACACTCGTATGCTCATATTACCAGGTTTGGGAGATCGTTAAAGAAAGTCTTAAGGGTTGGGCTAAAAGTCCTATGACCTCAAATGCAAAAGTTTTAATAATTTTTGAAATCTCTCTCTCTCTCTCTCTCTCTCTCTCTCTCTCTCTCTCTCTCTCTCTCTCTTTACAAAATTTATGTACGTAGTACACTCGGCGTACTGCAATGTGATATGGTACCCACACTATCAAAAGGATATTGCACAAAAAGGGGAAACAGAGAAGGAATGGTATATGCATACAAGGGACCTAATAATGAGACAATCACAAAAAAGACATATTGAATAAAAATCCATTTTCAAACTCAAAACTTAATTGGAAAGTATGTAAAAAAAAAAGAAAAAAAAATCTTTATTTCCTTTTTAGGGAAGTACCCACATGTATTTGAACACTCGTATGCTCATATTACCAGGTTTGGGAGATCGTTAAAGAAAGTCTTAAGGGTTGGGCTAAAAGTCCTATGACCTCAAAAGCAAACGTATTAATAATTTTTGAAATCTCTCTCTCTCTCTCTCTCTCTCTCTCTCTCTCTCTCTCTCTCTCTCTTTACAAAATTTATGTACGTAGTACACTCGGCGTACTGCAATGTGATATGGTACCCACACTATCAAAAGGATATTGCACAAAAAGGGGAAACAGAGAAGGAATGGTATATGCATACAAGGGACCTAATAATGAGACAATCACAAAAAAGACATTGGTGTAATGTTAAATAGGAATATGTTATGCAACGACCAAATAGCAACACTGTTGGCTAAATGTAAAGCAAAAATGGGAATGTTATTCAAACACTTTAAAACATGATTATGCTTTACAAAATTTATGTGCGTAGTGCACTCGAGTACTGGAATGTGATATGGTACCCACACTACCAAAAGGATATTGCGCAAATAGAGAGTGTACAAAGGTCCTATGCTGCTAGAATAGAAGAAGTTAAGGACCTTGACTACTAGGAAAGACTGCAATTTTTAAAACTATACAGTCTAGAAAGGAAAAGAGAACGCTACATGATAATACACGCATGGAAGCAAATAGAAGGAATTACTGAAAACATCATGGAGCTAAAAATATCAGAAAGAGCAAGCCGAGGTAGATTAATAGTGCTAAAAACTATACCAGGAAAACTAAGGAAGGCGCACAGGACATTAATCTACTACGCACCAGCATCGATAATGCAGCTACTATTTAATGCGCTGACAGCTCATCTAAGAAACATATCAGGAGTGAGTGTAGATGTGTTTAAGAATAAGCTCGATAAATACCCAAGATGCATCCCAGACGATCCAAGACTGGATGTTGTAAAATACACCTGAAGATACATTAACAACTCTCTGGTGGATATACGAGGTGTGTCACACTGAGGGACCTGGGGGAACCCAAATATAGAATAAGGTAAGTCTCTCTCTCTCTCTCTCTCTCTCTCTCTCTCTCTCTCTCTCTCGCTCTCTCTCTCTCTCTCTCTCTCTCTCTCTATTTCAGGCAATGAAAATGATGTAACTTGAGGCAAACATTCTTTTAACATGAATGAAAACTTTTCGTTTTCTTGTTTACTTCACAATATCCTAATTTTTCAGCCTCGACAAAATCCATTTATTTAATTCACGAAAATCCATCTTGTCATTCGACCTCTCGTTGGAGCACGTTAAAAAACTGTGGTCATTATCTCATTGAGAGAGAGTAATGCGTAGTTATTTTTTATCAACAGTTCTTTACGTCAGAGACTTCGTTGCCAAAGCTTATTTAATTAGTAAAAAACAAAAAAATATTGGAATCTTTTGAGTTCCCTTTTACTTTGGATAGAAATCCCAAAATTCTTTTCGCATTGAATCATTATTTGCAGCTAAAAATGACTTGATAATAATAAAAAAAAATTTCATTGAGTAATTATAGATATAAGAAAAACAGATGATGAGAATGTAATATGCAAAGGAAGATGGAATATCATTAGAAGGAAAAATTATTCATGAAGTATTGTTATTTAAATATATAGGAGCTATGATCTCTAATACAGGGTTTTTTAAATTAGTGTATAATGAAAATTTGAAAAAAATAGGAAATCAGACAATGGCTAGTTTAGGTAAAATTTGGAAATCAAATCACCTGAAATTTCATATAAAAATCAGGCTATATATCAGTTCAGTGAGATCTGTGTCACTGTATGGATAGGAGGTATGGCATGACAATGAAACAATAGCTTAAAAATACTGCAGATTTGAGAACAAAGTCCTCAGAAGAATATTAGGTGTTAAATGACAGGACAGGATTAGAAATGAAACTATAAGTGACATACTCTAGTGCCATATGTGGACGAGATTATGGTGAGGGGCAGATGGAGTTGGTTTGTGCATGCTCTTCGCACTCCCTAAGAGAGATTAGTTCATCAAACTTTTAACTAGGTTTCACAAGGCATTAAAAGAGTTGAAAGACCCATGCCTATATGGCTGAAGACTATGAAGCATGATGTCGTAGATGATTAATGAAGAAGAATTAAATTAAAATTTAAAGATAGAGACGACTGACGAAATGTAATTGAGGCCCTTTGTCTCAATAGGCGTAGGAGGAGATGATGATGATGATGATGATGATGAAGAAATATAACGCTAAAAGAAAGCACGAAAGAAACACTCAATAAACCAAACACTGTTATTCACACCATTGTTAACAACATGAGATCTAATAAATCATACTTCTTTAACCTACGCGGAACAATTTCGAACAACTTCCTATAATTTATCAAGCACTGAACAGGCTCCCATACAGATGCATTTACGAGTTTTCTTCCCCAGAGATGATTGGAATCCCGAATTACTCTTTCACTCAAACAACTTTCCACAAAAATTCCTGCCCGTTTTTGCGCGCACGTGAAGACGATCGCGTGGTTTTTTTGGACTCTTGCCTCATGAGGGAAATAGTTCTTGTTAATTAAAGATGGGAATCCTAAGGGAAGTCGAGATTCCGCGTATGCGTTAATCAAATTTACTTGTTCAGTAGGGGTTTGGTAATTTGTTTTCTGTGTGGTTGGTTATATGTTAAGAGAGAGAGAGAGAGAGAGAGAGAGAGAGAGAGAGAGAGAGAGAGAGAGAGAGAGAGAGAGAGAGAGAGAGATTCCTGACTTCACCTAAATACTTTTTTCCACCATTTCTATGACTGATACAATCATTTGTGTTTGTTTTAATGTGCGTTGTCTGCTTCAGCAATGTTTATGTAAAACGTTCTTAACCAATTCCTATGAAATTCAATAAATGCATAAACCCTTAGAGTTTTCTTTTCCCTCGTTGACAATAAGGATATGGTCTCGATTAAGGCATACCCTTAAACAATTCAGAATAGCAGAGGTTTACTGTCTAAAGGAAATCATGGACGTATTTCTTGTGTTGTTTTTAGCATCTGGCAACGACCCAAGAATGAATCTTTTACGGTCTGTGTCCACATGGGATGGTGAGGAGTCCTTTTTTTTTTTTTTTTTTTTTTTTTTTTTTTTTTTTTTTTGAGAGAGAGAGAGAGAGAGAGAGAGAGAGAGAGAGAGAGAGAGAGAGAGAGAGAGAGAGAGAGAGAGAGAGAGAGAGAGAGATAATTAACTATCCACTTCCCATTATTGAAGATATATAATAGTACCTTTATTTCTTGGCTTACATAACTGTTTTAAATGGAAAATTAAATTATGAAAGGCAATGTTATGAATAAATCCTTCCCAGAGTTGTCTGTTCCAATAATTCGTTTGTTCCATTTGTTGTTAGTTATTTCAAGATTTTCTTCTATCAATCATCGCTTTATCTTTATTTCCTTTAATATTTTTTTTTTCTTAATTCTCAGAATTCAGATAGTCTTACTCTATATGTCCCTACACCGTCGAATGGTACGCATGCGAATGTAATGTGCCACTGTCACGAAGCGTATTAAGTTACAGCACTAACCTATCACTAAAGATTTTCTACATAATAAAACAAACATAAATGCATACATACAACATATGTGAAGCTCGATAAGATGTCAACATACCAAATACTTTACGAGAGCAAACAGCTTCACCGACTAAGATCCAAAGAAAGATCTTGTCTGGGCTTTCTTAATTAATCCAAGCCTGGTCATATAGAAATGTGCCATGAGGATACATTGAGGTTTTAAGTAATAAATTTTATAATTGAAATTATTTTTGGCTGGAAGTACCTGATAAGGGTGTATGGGCATTCAAATTCCATGATATTCATGCAAATCTGTATCTCTTTATAATAAAGAGGAAGAGTCTGGCTATATATTAAGCATTAAGTTATATATATATATATATATATATATATATATATATATATATATATATATATATATATATATATATATATATATATATATACATACATATATATATATATATATATATATATATATATATATATATATATATATATATATATACAGTATATGAATGTATATATGTATATATATATATATATATATATATATATATATATATATATATATATATATATATATATACATATAGATAGATATACATATATATATATATATATATATATATATATATATATATATATATATATATATATATATATATATATATATATATATATATATATATATATATATTTCTTTCCTGTCACCGTCTGGAGGGAGAGGGAATACTCAGACCTTGGTGAGAATGTGTATCCCGAAACCTATACTTGGCAACCACTCTTACACAAATTTTCGAAACAGCGGGTAGTAGTCATGAAAGGTGGAAGGGAGGGGGAAAGGATTGAATTTATATGCGTATCTATGTAAATATTTAGACGGCATTATTTATGGTTTGGGTCCACTAGTTTGTAAACAAAAGGAAAGTTAAAAAGGTAAACTGTCTGAACTCCGGAATCCCCACGAATATCCATTCCCAAAATTTTATCTTTATTATTCCCAATGCCTTTAAAATCATAGTCCCTTATTGTCTAATAGGCAATAATTTCACAGTAAAAGCCCATATATAACAGTTTCCTTAAAAAAAAAAAAAAAACAAGATATATGTTAGTATCGAAGTAGATATCTTGATGAACTCAGATTGAACCCAATAGAATCTTGCACAGGTCATTCATATAAACATCATTTTGAAGAGATATCTACACTAAATTCTTAAATCGATTCCATTCGATCCCCGAGATGTAGCCAAAGTCACAACTGTACCAACCGTGTTTCACACAATTGTACATAATTCCTTTTGTATATATTATGCTTGTATCTTCGCTCCTCCCTCGCACTAAAACGAACATGAAAATTCCTGTCTGGTTTTTCCTTTGTGATATTGTCTGTCTTGTGAACTTGTCATGTCCTGTTGCCTTGAGGTTTTGTATATAAGGAGAGTGTTCCACAACAATATAACTCAGTCGTTTCCAATCTGCCTTTGATTTCACAACTCCTCTCTCGGCCCGTCACATTGTTGACCCCGGAAGTCGACTCGCTCCCACCGCCTTCCACCCCCACCCCCTCGCCCCTTCATCGTTGGTACTATGGCGGACTCTACGGCAGTTGGTGCTGCGGCCACTCCATTCAAACTTTCATCGTTTGCCAGCGGAGAGACGTTTGCTTGGTTTCAGCGCGCAGAAGTCCAGTTTCGTATCAGGGGCGTGACTCGCTCAACCACCAAAGCGAATTATGTTCTCGCGGCAATACCCGAGGACACCTTCCCAGAAATATCCGACTGGCTTTGTGAACAAGGAGACACCACAATAGCGTATGACGACCTCAAATCATACCTTCTGCAGTAGTACTCGCCGTCGCCAGCCGCCCGTATAGCAAAGCTTTTTCAGCTCTCGCAACAACCGTTGGGGGACCAAAGGGCTTCCCTTGCCCTCAGGGAAATGACCAGTATCGCTCGCCTTCAACCTGCCGCAGACGGCTCTCCTCGTGAGGTGAACCTACTCCGTGCCCTTTGGATACGCCGTTTACCTGAACCTGTGAGCGCTGCCATACCCGATGTCGATAGTTTACCCATAAAGGACTTGATGACCAAAGCCGACGCCCTTATGGACAGCCACTTCAAGACCTTCATCAACGCCTCCACCCCTGACGACGAGGATGCCTATTCAACGTCAACCGAAGCTGACATGAATGCCGTAGGACATACACGCCTACCCCGTGACGTGCCGAAGCGGCGACAAAGCCACCCACCACCCACCAATCGCTTGCGCCCCAACGAACGACTTCTACAGCCACTTACTACCTCCCATCCCCCGCAGTTTTGCTACTACCACTTCAGATTCGGGGCAACCGCGAAGAAATGTGCCAAAGATTGTCAGTGGCCAAAAAACGTGTAAGTAGGCCATCGCTTGTGGCGGTGGCCTCCCATGTTTCTAATCTTTTCTTTTTATAGGATGCAGGAACGGGCGTGCGATTTTTGGTAGACACGGGTGCTTGTCGTTCTCTTTTGCCAAGGAAACTCTTCAAGGCGCAACGTAGTCTGTCTACATCTGCCGACGTCCGCTTGGTAGCTGCCAACGGATCTGCAATACCCACCTACGGTTACGAGAACCTCACATTATCGTTCGGAAACGGTAAATTCAATTGGAAGTTTCTCGTTGCTGACGTCACAATGCCAATCCTCGGTGCGGATTTCCTCTCTCATTTCCACCTTCTGGTCGATGTCACCCACCGACGATTGGTCAACGCAGACTCGTACTTGTCGACACCTCTTCAACCCGCCCCCTCTAACCTCGCTCTCCACATCAGCGCACCCACGGATGCCTACGCCCACCTCCTCACGTCGTACCCGGAAGTTTTCCGTCCAGAACTTCGCCAAACGCCCACGGTTCCTGCCAAGCACGGTATTTATCACCATATCAAGACGACGGGACCCCCAGTCTTCGCAAAATTCAGACGTCTGGCACCGGAACGATTGTCAGCCGCCAAACAGACGTTCGCCTAAATGGAGAAAATGGGCCTTTGCCAAAAGGCCTCCAGCCCATGGTCGTCACCCTTACACATCGTTCTGAAGAAAGACGGCTCCCTCCGTCCGTGCGGGGATTACAGGCGCCTGAACATGCAAACAGAACCGGATCACTACCCCCTCCCAAACATTGCCGATGTAACCTCCTACCTGCACAAAGCAAAGGTTTTCTCTACGCTCGACCTCCTGAAGGGGTATTATCAGGTGCCTATGAACCCAGAAGACATCCCCAAGACCGCCATCACCACTCCGTTTGGCACATACACCTTCAATTACTCCTGTTTTGGCCTTCGTAATGCTGGGGCAACGTTTCAACGTCTCATGGATGGCATCTTAGGGGACCTCCCTTTCTGTGTATGTTATGTGGACGACATACTTGTGTTCTCCTCCTCAAAAGAGGAACACCTCCGTCACCTGCGCATCGTGCTCGACCGCCTGCAACAAAACGGCCTTGTAGTCCGGTACGACAAATGTACCTTTGGCGCCAACGAAGTGTCGTTCTTAGGGCACCGTATCACTCATGAAGGAATCCATCCCCTCCCTGAGAAGGTAGCAGCCGTTCAGAATTTCCCCACGCCCTCGACCGTCAAAGCTCTGCAGGAATTCTTGGGCATGATCAACTATTATCACCACTTTCTGCCAGCCAGTGCCGCCACTCTTGCTCCCCTCTACGCCTCCCTCAAGGGCAAGCCAAAGGACTTGAAGTGGGGTCCCCTTCAAGAAGCGGCCTTCTGCAATGCAAAGAAGGCCCTATTAACTGCTGCGGCTCTCACTTTTCCTATCCCACACGCCCCTCTCCTTCTCTCCACCGATGCCAGCGACGTCGCTATTGGTGCAGTACTCGAGCAGGTGGTCAAAGGCTCGCCCCGCCCATTGGCCTTCTTCAGCAGAAAACTGTCCAAGCCAGAATCGGGTTATTCTACCTTCGAACGAGAATTGCTGGCGGTGCACTTGGCTGTCCGTCACTTTCACCATTTCTTAGAAGGTACGCCCTTCGTCATTCGCACAGACCACATGCCTCTGGTGCACGCCTTCACTCGACAGTCTGACGCCTGGTCCGCCCGTCAACGCCGACATCTCTACGCCATGGCTGAATACAATTGCACCCTCCAATACGTCCCTGGGAAAATGAATCCTGTTGCCGATGCCCTGTCAAGAAACACGTTGGCTGCCGTTCAACTGGGATTGGATTACAACGGCCTGGCTGAAGCTCAACGACAGGATCCAGAGTATCAAGATTGTAGGACATCTTGCACGTCCCTCCGTTGGGAGGATTTTCCCCTCGAAAACTCCAACACCACCCTCCTCTGTGATGTCAGTACTGGTAGACCGCGACCTTGGATTCCTGCTCCCATGCGCCGACAGGTGTTTGATTTCATCCACGGCCTTTCACATCCCTCGTGCCGTTCTACTGCACAGCTGCTGAAGGCAAAGTTCATTTGGCATGGCATTTCTAAGGATGCTAAGGATTGGGTCCGTGCGTGTACTTCTTGCCAAACTTCCAAAGTACATCGACACCACGGATTCAGGAGTGGGCACCTTTCCTCAACCTCAGCGTCGTTTCGCACACATTCACGTAGACGTTGCAGGCCCCCTACCCACATCACAAGGACATCGTTACCTGTTTACCGTCATCGACCGCTCCACTCGTTGGCCTGAAGCCATTCCCATGGAAACTGCAACGTCTGCCTCATGTACATCTGCCTTACTCTCTGGATGGATTTCAAGATTCGGTATCCCTGAGCATATTACTTCTGACAGGGGAACCACTTTCACCTCTCAATTATGGACGTCATTAGCGAATCTCCTGGGCATCACCCTACATCAGACAACGGCCTACAACCCCGCTGCCAATGGAATGGTTGAACGTTTTCATCGCACCCTCAAAGCAGCTTTGATGTCCCGCTGCAAGGATTCCAACTGGTTTACTCAGCTTCCCTGGGTCCTCCTTGGACTAAGGACCACTCCTAAAGACGCCCTCGACGTCTCGGCAGCCGAAATGGTGTATGGCGACCCGTTGGTCGTCCCTGCCGAGTTTTTTCCTTCTACAACCTCCTCCGACGATCTCCAGCGCATACGTCACGTCGTGGGAAAATTTACTCCGTGCCGCCAGACTTACAAGCCCCCAGCGAAGCATCACATACCAACGGACTTGCACTCTGCAACGCACGTCTTCCTGCGCAACGACACCAGCAAGCCACCGTTAACGCCCCCTTACACGGGACCTTTCCTTGTGATCCGACGCAGTCCAAAAGCATTCCTCCTAAACATTCGGGGCAAAGAAGACTGGGTCTCCATTGATCGTCTAAAACCTGCTTATCTTCTGCCAGATGACCCGCCTACAGTTCCCCTCTCTAGATCAGGGCGCCCTATTTAACATGTACAGTATGTCATTTTTAGGGGGGGGGGGAGCCATGTACCAACCGTGTTTCACACAATTGTACATAATTCCTTTTGTATATATTATGCTTGTATCTTCGCTCCTCCCTCGCACTAAAACGAACATGAAAATTCCTTTCTGGTTTTTCCTTTGTGATATTGTCTGTCTTGTGAACTTGTCATGTCCTGTTGCCTTGAGGTTTTGTATATAAGGAGAGTGTTCCACAACAATATAACTCAGTCGTTTCCAATCTGCCTTTGATTTCACAACTCCTCTCTCGGCCCGTCACACAACCATGTTTATGTTAATTGATCCAATGTTTTCCCTAAACCTTTGTGCTAACAACCTGACCAGAAACAATAAAATTAGCCCTAGAAAGAGGAAAAGAACTTGGTTGACACTTTCACTCTCTCTCTCTCTCTCTCTCTCTCTCTCTCTCTCTCTCTCTCTCTCTCTCTC
>NC_090736.1:82482967-82487967 GCF_036898095.1 Palaemon carinicauda
AGAGAGTTTTTGTCCCGTCGTCCTTAAAGCTCTTACTAGAAATTTCGTACCCTGAGGTACTTGCTGGTAAAAATTGAAGGTGCAGATCCCTGGAAATTATTATTCATTTATAATACAAAATAAGTTTGTTCTTAGCCATAATATTTTGCTTCGCCGGATATGTATTCACCCCTGTTTGTTTCTTAGTTTATTCATTTGATCGTTTGTGAGCAACTTTACATAAAAATTACTGTACCGATTTTGACCAAACTTGGTAACCACGTTGAGTATAACCCAACGATCAAGTACGCAGGAGTACCTAAATGTAATCAAAATGTTACCAAGACGGCAAATATTTTGTTAGTTTATCTTTCGTTTGTGAACAACGTTACACAAAAACTACCCAAACCAATTTCAACAAAACTAGTTAAGAGCTCTATTCTGCATAATAGACGTTTTTCCGTTTTTAAATAGCTTACTACTCACTTTTTTTTTGGTAAAATGATTATTAAATATTAACTAACACACAAAAAATGTTTTAACTATTTATATGCATTTTGACAGACGACTTATCATAAAAGGCATATAGTTTAAAATAGTAAAAATAATTTGTCGTCGTGAATACATTCAAATTCAGTTTTCCCTCTATATCATAAAAACCTGCGATCTTTCGTCTTTCTTTCGACCTTATTAGTTCCACTGTATAGCAGGGTCGGCATCTTGAGTCATCTTTCTACATCTATTATTATTCTTTTCCCAAATCCCTTCCCGCCCATATCCCTCCTGACTACATCCATCCCATCTGATCAGCTGACGCCCGTCACTCCTCCCAATTACTGGGATGTTTCTAATTCTCTTGATTGGTTCCACTTCCTCCCATCTTATTACATGACCACTCTAGTATCTCAGACGACCTTCTCTTGTCTTTTACATTACATAAACCACACAATCTTTTTATATTTTGACTACCCCTTTCCAGTAATTCATCTCACCATCCTCATCTTGGTTCTTTCTAATTGTCTTTCCTCTTAAGAGCCTGCCCCATATGATAGTTAATATAAAAGTTAATAATTATTAGTCGTAACGGCATTTCATTTTTAAAACAACTTCAGTAATTTCTCTCCATTTTCCCTAAATTCTTTAGCCACAGGTCGTGACTTCTGATGTATCCTTTTGTAAATTTCCTACGGCTGTCAGGGGATACTAAAGGGGCATCATTTACGGTACGCCTAAGCCCTATTGCATTCAATTGTTTACAAAGATTTATTATCAGGTTTTTTATTTATTTATTTTTTTTTTTTGCCACTGTTTTTCATACTCGGTTATCTAGACCAGGCGAAAACTTTTCCAATTTATTCGTGTAGCAAGTTAAGACTGGCTTGTCCCCACCCTGGCTGGGTTATAATGAGAGTCGGCAAATGACTGTTTAAAGTAAGTAGAATTAATCAGGAAACCTACTTAGATTTGAATAATTTTAAGAAGCAAATGGCTGTTATAAATAATGCTTAGATTCAGGGTAATATCAAAGGCCGCAAAAAACTTTAAATACTCAGAGAAATCGATGAAAACCTATCTAGAGACAAAGAAAAAGACAAAAAAAAAATAAAATGAACAGTAAAGAGCTATTCATATAGAATTGAACAAAACATTGAAATTTGGAATTGCTAAATTTCCTCGGATTTCTAATATGGCCCCATTTATGCAATGGTATATGACCCAAACTCTAACCAAGTTTTCTCTAATGTCTCTTTTCACAAACGACCAGACAAAAAAGGTTCCAACAAAATCATGAGAGGAAAAAGAACTTCTTCCATTTGTTGACGGACTTCCTTGACGTTCATTTCTGCTCTTTCTCCTGCAGCCCTCACCACAAAAGAAAAAAAATATATTTTCAAAATCATGCCTACTCTTCGGAGTAAAACCGTGCATGGGAATTTGCTTGAAAGAATGTCAATTTCCGTAAGGTATTGTTGATTCCATTGCACACCTAACTGTGTAATGAAACTGTTGTGAAAAACCTTTATTTTGTACAGCACATGTCTCATACATACTCGTACATTGCAAAGGTTTTGATTTTTTTATCTTATCAATTGCTCTTCCCTGCACTATTAATAGAACAACCTGTTTTATCATACTAGCTCCTTATTTAAATATTTGTGACGTTTTTGCACGCAAGTCGTTGTATATAAACTCCATGATTGTTTAATAAAGTTTAGTTGCACTCACCTTGCCTCTAGGTTATTACCTAACTGCTCGCTCGCACACACATTGATGACCAACCAAGTGACTAGCTCTCTCCCGCCTTCCCTCCTCACTGCTGTGTCTTATTGTTCGATGATGACACCCTCTGACACTGACCCTCCTATCAACGCCACATCCATGAAACTGACCCCCTTCTCCAGCAGAGAACAGTTCGCCTGGTTCCAGCGCGTTTAAGTCCAGTTTTGCATTTAGGGCATGCGACGGGCCAAGAGTAGGTTGTGAGTCAAAGGCGAGATGAATGCAACTGAGTAACTTTGTTATGAAACATCGACTATATATATTCCCACAAGGTCCCGGTAAGAAGGTCACAAAATACAAACATGCTATCTCTTGTCAAACTGATTGCCGGTTCTGTTAATAGTTAACAATGAAGTTTGGCAGACGGGTTAATACAAATTGCTGTCAGTACAAGTGGAGAGTGAAGATACAAAGGATAATATATACAAAAATGATAAATGTCGTTACTAAGTACGGTCGTGTGACTCACGGGTGGTACATGGCTATTCTCTAAAAATTACATATACAAAAAGAGAATTGTTGTTACTATGAACGCTCGTGTGGCACACAGGTGGTACAGGCATGACTCAGTCAGGCACCAAAGCAAACTATGTTCTCGCAGCGATCACCGAGGACACTTTCCAAGAAATCTCCGATTGGCTTTGTGAGCAAGGGAACATCTCAATAGTGTGCAACGCCCTCAAAGCATAATTCCTGGAGCTGTACTCTCCATTGGCAGCCGTCAGCATTGCCAAACTATTTCAGCTTTTAACAACCGTTGGGGGACCAAAAGGCATCGCTCGCCCTCAGCGAAATGACTAGTATCGCTCACCGGCACCCTGCAGCAGATGGCTCTCCTCATGAGGGGAACTTACTTCTTGCCCTTAACCGAACTGTACGCACTGCCATAACAGATATTGCTACTATGCCATGAAGGACCTGATGAATAAAGTTGATGCCCTAATGGAGAGCCTCTTCACAACCTTCAAGACCTCCATCAACATCTCTACTCCTGATGAGGAGGAACACTATTCAACATCGACCAAAGATGACGTGAATACCGTAGGACACAGATGGTCACCTCTGTGACAAAGCCGGCCATCAACCACCACTCAATTTGCCTCAACCTACAACCTCTACAGCCACTTACTGATGCCGACCGGACACAGTTAGGCTACAATCACTCTAGATTCGGGGCTGCTGTGAAGAGATGTTTAAACTGTTATCAATGTCCAAAAAAAGTGTAAGCACTCCATTGCTTGTAGCTGTGGGCTTCCATGTCACTAATCTTTTTGCAGGTACAGGCGTGCGAATTTTGGTAGACGCGGGTGCTTGCAGTTCCCTTCTGCCAAGGCTACTCTCCATGACACAACATAGTCTAAATCTGCCGACGTCCATCTGGTAGTTGCTAGCAGATCAGTGATACCCACCTGTGGTTATGAGAACCTTGAATTATCGTTTGGAAGCATCAAATATCACAAGAAGTTTCTCATTGTTGATGTCACATCGCCAATCCTTAGCACGGATTTCCTCTCACATTACCACATCCTGGTTGATGTTGTTCACTGACGGCTAGTCAATGAAGTCTTTTACTTCTCCATACCTCTTCAACCAGCCCCCTCAAACCTCGCTCTCCACCTTAGTGCATCCATGGATGCCAACACCAACCACCTCACTTCGTACCCGGAAGTCTTCCGTCCAGAACTTGCCAAACACCCACGGTTCCTGCCAAACACGATATACATCATATTACCAAGACGACGGGGTCCCAGTGTTTGCCAGATTCAGACGTCTGGCACCGGATCGTTTGGCAACCGCTCAACGAAAGTTTGCCGAAAGGCAATAAATGGGCCTTTGCCAATAGGCCTCCAGCCCATGGTCGTCACCCTTACACATCATAATGAAAAAAGAGGGCTTAATGCGAATGTGTGGGATTACAGGTATTTAAGCAAGAAGACAGAAACAGATCACTAATCTCTTCCAAACATTGCTAATGTAACCTCCTACTTGCACAAATTGAAGTATTTCTCCACACTCGACCTACTGAAAGGGTATTATCAGGTGTCCATGAACCCAGAAGACATTTGCAATACTGCCATCGCCAGCCCCTTCTGTACATACACCTTCAATTAATCCTGTTTTGCCCTTCATAATGCTGAGTCCACTTTTCAACACATGATGGATGGCATCTTAGGGGACCTCCCCTACTACGTATGTTTAATGGACGACATACTTGGGTTCTCTACCTCCAACCAGGAACACCTCCGTTCCCTACTCATTGTGCCCAACCGCCTAAAAGAGAATGGCCTTGTAGTCCAGTGCGGCAAGTGTACTTTTGGCGCCAATGAAGTATTGTTCTTAGGGCACCACATCACTCCTGAAGGAGTCCACCCCCTTCCTGAGAAGATAGCAGCCATTTAGAAATTCCCCACTCCCTCAATTGTTAAAACACTGCAAGAATTCTTGGGCATGGTCAACTATAATCACCGTTTCCTCCCAGCCATCTCCATTTCTATTGCCCCCCTTTACCCATCACTCAATGGCAAACAAAAAAATCTGAAGTGGGTCCCTCCAAAATGTGACCTTCTGCAACACAAGGAAAGCCCTATCAACCGCTGCTGCACTTACTTTTCCTGTGCCAAATGCAACCCACCTTCTCTCCAT
Organism: Palaemon carinicauda; assembly: GCF_036898095.1. Taxonomy (NCBI): domain Eukaryota; kingdom Metazoa; phylum Arthropoda; class Malacostraca; order Decapoda; family Palaemonidae; genus Palaemon; species Palaemon carinicauda. The sequence goes on from NC_090736.1 coordinate 82,487,870, forward strand.
TGATGCCATCGAAGTCGTAATTTGTACAGTACTCCAGCAAGTGGTCAATGGCTCGCCCCAACCATTGACCTTTTTCAATAGAAAAATTTCCAAAGCAG
>NC_090736.1:82495467-82497967 GCF_036898095.1 Palaemon carinicauda
TGTCCAAGCGGTAGGGTCTAGAAAGAAGCTTTGTGGATCGAAATCTCACCCATAAGGATTTCCTGAGAAACCAAAAGAACAAATTCTCCTTGTTCACCTGGGCACCTCACCTTCAAGAGAAAAAAAGACATATAGTAAATATAATTTTGGTCTAAAATCAAAGACATCTTTTCATTCACAAAACTAGCGAAAACTTCAACTATTTTGTTAAACTTAATATTTGGGCTCGAACTATCTTTTCACGTGAGTCTTAGCCAGTGCTAAAATATTTAGACGATGAAATTACAATCTAATATAAAGGCAATGATTGTGAAAATAAAAGGTACAAAAATATTCGAAAACTCTAAAAATAAATTGATAAGTTTCCACTAACTTTACCCGGACCCTAAACTGCGACGGGTTAGACGCCCCCAATAACTTATTAAGTTTACACGTAAAAGAACATGTCTAAAAGCGTTTTTAGAAGTGGTAAGGCATGGGAAACCATTCCATAAACACAGGAATCCGAGATTAATGTACTTAAGAAGCATAGATTCTATAAAGGGGCAGGAAAGCCTCACAGTTATACTATGCTGCACAAACGTGCAAAGCTTGAAAATAAGACATCTACCCAATTGAATCAGTGGAATCGAGCACATCATTTGAGAAAGGAGCAAAACAGCCTGGGTGGCCTAATGTGAGTGCATAAATTGCTTCCATGCTTTCACAGCTTTTCATGAGGAACAGCAACACCCAAATAGGAATCAAAATGGGGATTAACGGAGTTTACAAATGAAAAGCTACGGAGGGAGAATAATCCTCACGGTTGCGATAATTACACCCAAAAACACATCTTACAAAACAATTGTAGTTGAGGAACTGTGACCTTCTTCAATGAGAGGAGGAAGCTAGTTGGATCGGTGATTATATCCTGTATAGCTATTAAGAAAATTAATTCATATACTTTGAAATCAATCTTGTAATTTTTCGTTTCCATTTGATTAAAAAAATCCCCGACTTCATTAATCAGAATTTCTTAAATAACTTCGGATTCCAAATATATTTGCATTTTAAGTTTTTATCATCAAGACCTTCATGTTGAGGTATAATTCTATTGTTTAACCGTTGTTGTCCTGACACTGAATCCATTGAAAAGAGATTTGGCCTCAAATATTAAATGAAACACCCACTTATTGTTTTTTTTTTTCTTTCTTTTGAAACCTAACGAGTTCTTTTTAATCGCAGATTCATTGAACCCATTTATATACACATTCACGTGCACAAACGTAAATAAAAAATAAGTGTAAATTATATAATCTATTTCTGATTGAAAGAAGTCCTAAAATATGTATTTCTTGGTGGCCATATATCTATAATTCTATCATCAGAATTCATTTCATTGTCTCTCAATCATTTACTGATAAAATAAAACCTGGCAATGCTAGTATCTCCTATGAAATTTATACTGATTATAACATACAATCATTACAATTGTCGTATCACCAGTATGATTTAGATTACACGCTATCATACATTTATCAAATGCATATGGTATACAAACACACTGTCAGAGTATACACTAATATCAGAGCCTGTATTGAAATGCTCTTTCCGAAATTCTCAAAACTATTCAGCAGATTCTGATAATTAAAATCCAATAATAACTCGGCTGATTTTACTTCCATTGAACAATAACCATTTTATTACCATACCATGAAGGCATGGAATTTCCATATACAAAAATGAAACACTGTTCTATCATTATGCTCATTAAAATATCATTGTTTACGGGATTAAATCCTTTGCTGTCGTCAACAAAACAAGTCATAGACGACCTAATTGTCCTTATTGTTGTACATAATAACTTTCAACAGGAAACAGGTTATATGAAAAATAGCCTGTGTTGTGTAAATACATGTTTACCATATCAACTGTTGTAGACTGACAATGTTGCAGCTTTTAAACAATTGTGTAAAGTGTAATGTTGAAACACTTCATCTCAAGTGTCACACGTTAGCACTTTAAATAACCAACATTTCAATGCATAATGACAATACTTCTTGTAACCACATAGAGTATATTCAATTAGTTACCGAGTGCAAAACTCAAACGTTTATTAAAAAATGCAATAATAAAAATGGGCTTAGGTTGGTAGCCATTTAAACATCTATAAATTTCCAAACAAGTGTTTTAACAATAAATCTAATACATACGGTAATATGCTTATGGCAATGTCATGAGGGATTGAATTAGACTTAGGAAATTTTTGCCATATTGGCAAGAGGGGAAGAGGAAAAAATTGTCAGAAGAAGGCTAAAAAGTGAAAAATGGGTGTAATTAAACAAAATGGCGTTGCTAAGACCATTAAGTTAGTAATACCTACAGTGGACCAGTTGAGCCTCACTGACGCCACTATCTCCACCCTTGTGTGAATGGTATATTGTATTGCACAATTAAAATACATAAGAAACTCGGAACTTACTTTCATGAAGTCTGGCATTAATAATATATATATATATAT
>NC_090736.1:82500467-82510467 GCF_036898095.1 Palaemon carinicauda
AAAAGCAAAGAGACCTGCATGAGGTATTCATTGACCTTGAAAAGGCTTATGACCGAGTCCCAAGACAAGAGGTGTGGAGGAGTCTGAGGGAGAGGAGGGTGCCAGAGAAGTACGTTCGACTAATACAAGAGCTGTACCGTAATGTATTTACTAGAGTGAGGAGCAGTACTGGGGAGACAGAGGGCTTTAAGGTGAGAGTAGGTTTACACCAAGGGTTGGCTCTGAGCCCATTTATGGACGTTTTAATAGAAGAGGTAAGGGAGGCAGTACCATGGAACATATTGTATGCAGATGATATTGTTCTGTGCGCAGAGAGCAGGGAAGATCTGGAAATGAAATTGGAAAGATGGAGGCAAGTACTGGAGGACAGAGGAATGAGAATAAGTAGATCTAAGACAGAATATATGTGTACCACCAGTGAGGGGGATGATAGAGAAAGTATTCAGCTTAGGGGAGAACAGATAAAGAGAGTTGATAAGTTTAAGTATTTGGGATCATTAGTTAATGCTGGAGGAGGTATGGAAGATGAAGTTAAACATCGGGTACAGGCAGGCTGGAACAACTGGAGAGCAGCCTCAGTTCTTTGCGACAAAGAATACCACTAAGATTGAAAGGAAAATTTCATAAGACAGTGGTGAGAACAGCAATTCTGTATGGAACAGTAACAGCAAGCATGAGGAAGACAGAGGAGAAAAAGATGGATGTGGCAGAAATGAGAATGCTTAGGTGGATGTCTGGGGTGACAAGAGAGGATCGGATAAGAAATGATTACATAAGGGGGTAGACAAAAGTGGTGGAAATATCAAAGGAAGTGCAGGAAGAGAGGCTGTTTTGGTATGGACACCTGATGAGGAGAGATGAGGACCACGTTGGGAGACATACTATGGCGATGGAGGTTCAAGGGAGAAGAAGAAGAGGGAGACCAAGAAAGAGATGGAGGAACTGTGTGAGAGGAGATTTACAGGCGAATGGGATTGATGAGGCAGAAGCGCAGAATAGAAAAAGATGGAAACGACTCATCCGCAACGGCAACCCCATATGAAAATGGGAACCAGCTGGGAAGAAGAAGATATATATATATATATATATATATATATATATATATATATATATATATATATATATATATATATATATATATATATATATATATATATATATATATATGGAGAGTAGGTTGGCCAGGGCACCAGCCGCCCGTTGAGATACTACCACTAGAGAGGTACTGGATCCTTTGACTGGCCAGACAGTAATGCATTGGATCCCTCTCTCTGGTCACGGCTTATTTTTTCTTTGCCTACACTTACACAGAATAGTTTGGCCTATTCTTTACATTTTCTCGTCTTTCCTCATACACCTGACAACAATGAGATACTTAACACTTCTTCACCCAAGGGGTTAATTACTGTACTGCAATTTGTTCAGTGTACTTTCCTCTTGGTAAGGGTAGAAGAGACTCTTTAGCTGTGGTAAGCAGCTCTTCTAGGAGAAGGACACTCCAAAATTAAACCACTGTTCTCTAGTCATGGGCAGTGCCATAGCCTCTGTACCATGGTCTTCCACTGTCTTGGGTTGGAGTTCTCTTGCTTGAGGGTACACTCAGGCACACTATTCTATCTTATTTTTTTTTTTCTCTTCCTCTTGTTTTTTTGAAATGGTGTGTTGGGCAGGCTTAATAGAAGGGCCGTGGATGCCTGGTGGTTTATCAAGAGGTTGTCTTTTCCTTTTTCTGATTATTTTTCTTCTCAAAACCATCCTTACTGTCCTCCCTTCAGTTGAAGTGGCTATCCTGGAGGGTATTTAGCCTTGCATGGTGTATCGGCTCCTCCATGTTGACCAGTTTTTCCGACTTTTTACTATAGTCTATGGGTATCATCAATCACTTTGTTTATAATTCTGTACGTATTGTTTTTGTTATAATTCTTGTTAATCTAGTTTTTAAGTATGATGTCTCTTTTTTATTTCTATTAATTCTCATGCTGTCTGGAGACATTGAGCGAAATCCGGGACCAGTACGTCCTAGATTTCGTCAATGTCGTCTTCTGTATTGCAATATTCGTGGTCTTCATGCAAATATCCAAGACCTTACAGTTGCGTCCAGACAGTATGATATTCTTTTGTGCTCAGAAACTTTGGTTTCTAATATGAGGCACTCATCTGAGCTCCTTATAACTGGTTTTAAGAAGCCAATAATGTTGAAACGTGATGCCATCCCTAGGGCCAGGGGAATGGCGGTGTATATTAGGACCGAGTACCCTGCTTCTCATAAGTCCTGCTATCAATGTGGATGTCATGAGATTCAGGTAATAAAAGTTTGTGGCAGGCATAACAACTTTTATTTGTGTTCGATCTACCGGAATCCAGACATGGATGATTCTATCTTCGATTGTCTTCTCACCATTATGGCTAAGATACAAGAAGATGATAGAAAGGCTTCTTTTGTCTTTGTTGGTAATTTTAATGCTCACCATAGGGAGTGGTTAAGTTCTATCTCTCCTACCGATCGCCATGGCTTAAGAGCTTTAGACTTTGCCTCTGAATCAGGCTGTGAGCAAATCATAAATGAAGCTACTCACAGGTCTGGTAATTGCTTAGACCTCGTATACACTGACTCCCCTGGCGTTATAACTAGTAGGGTTGGTTCTCCAGTCGGGACATCTGATCATGCCTTGATTTCATTAATAGTGAAGACTGAGCAGCCTGTCCCTGATATATCATATTCTTGTAAAATTTATATGAAATCCCAAGCAGACTGGAATGGTATTTTACATGATCTTTTGTGCTTGAATTGGTCACAATTATATAATAGTGTAGATCCTGTTGTCCCTTTGAATGAGAATCTAGTCAACATAATTGATAGGCGTATCCCTTCTCGTGTGCTAAGGTACCGAGTGAAGGACAAACCGTGGTTCAATGATGATTGTAGACGTGCTTATTTGGAGAAACAGGAGGCCTATCATCTTTGGAAGGGTCACAAATCAGATTTGACCTGGAACAACTATACTCAGCTTCGAGCTTTTGCTCAGAGAGTTTATGCCTCAACTGAAAAGGAGTACAATTTAACCATAAAAGAAACACTTTTTGGTACAACTCAGGAACATAAATGGTGGTCTACCCTTAAATCTGCACTCTTTGGTGTAGATGCAACAGTTCCTCCTTTACCTAATCCAGATGGCTCAGTCACTCACTGTCCAAAGGAAAAGGCAACCCTTTTGGCTGATGTTTTTGACAGTAAACAGAGTAATGAAAAACTTGAACTTCCTCATTCCTGTTTTCCTGAGGCTAAACTAACTAGTTTAGCTTTTCGATCTCGCGAGATTAAAGCTCTGTTGATGGACCTTGATGCTTATGGAGGTGTAGACCCAAATGGTATTTTTCCTTTGTTTTTTATAAAGACAGCAGATTTCTTAGCTCCAAAGTTATCTGTTATTTTGCGCAAGTTAGCAAGAAGAGGAGCTTTTAGCACTAGTTGGAGAATTGGTAATGTTACTCCTCTATGTAAATGTGTTTGTGGTAGCTCAAGTCCCACTGATTACCGCCCAATTTCCATAACTCCCATATTATCTAAAGTTTTCGAACGTCTTCTGGCAAAACGTCTTAATAGGTTTGCTGAAGGTAATCATCTACTCCCTAGTTTGCAATTTGGTTTTCGTAAAGGCCTTGGAGCATGTGATGCCCTTCTTACAATCTCCAATGCTGTACAGAAATCCCTTGATTGTGGTCGGGAAGTTCGTATGATTGGCCTTGATTTTAGTGCTGCCTTTGACCCTGTTAATCATGAGGCCCTTGTTTTCAAACTGAAACAGTTGGGAGTGGGTGGGTCGTTTCTTAGCATTATTTTTGATTTTTTAAGTAATAGATCTCAAAGAGTTGTTGTTGATGGGTACCATAGTGATTATAGGAATGTGATATCCGGTGTTCCACAGGGTAGTGTTCTTGGCCCATTACTTTTCATACTATATACACATGACATGTGGTTTGGCCTAGAAAACAAGCTTGTTGCATATGCAGATGATGCTACTCTTTTTGCATCAATTCCATCCCCTAAATGTAGATCTAGGGTTGGTGAATCCCTTAATAGAGATTTAGCTAGAATTAGTGCATGGTGCAAATTATGGGGTATGAAGTTGAATCCTAACCAAACTCAAAGTATGATTGTAAGTAGGTCAAGGACGGTGGCTCCTCAACATCCGGATCTCAGTATTGATAATGCTTCTTTAAATATGTATGACTCTTTCAAAATTTTAGGTGTGATTCTCGACAGTAAATTTACTTTTGAGAAACATATAAGGTCTGTGTCTTCTTCAATTGCACAAAAAATAGGCTTATTGAGAAAGTCTTTCAAGATTTTCGGTGATCAATCTATTCTGAAGAAGTGTTTTAATTCTTTCATTCTACCTTGTTTTGAGTATTGTTCTCCTGTCTGGTGTTCAGCTGCTGATTCTCATCTTAATTTGTTGGACAGAAACTTACGGTCTATTAAATTTCTTATTCCTGATCTAGATATTAATCTCTGGCACCGTCGTTCAATTAGTTCATTATGCATGTTGCATAAGATTTTTCATAACTCTGACCATCCTTTACATTCAGATCTCCCTGGACAATTCCATCCTGTTCGTAATACTAGGCAGGCAGTTAATTCTAATAGCCAGGCCTTCTCCATCATGAGGCTCAATACTACGCAGTACTCTAGAAGTTTTATTCCAGCTGTGACCAAGTTGTGGAATGATCTTCCTAATCGGGTGGTTGAATCAGTAGAACTTCAAAAGTTCAAAGTTGGAGCAAATGCTTTTTTGTTGACCAGGCGGAGTTGAGTCTTTTTGTAGTTTATTTATGACATATTTGTTTTTGATGTTGTTAATAGTTTATATGTGACATGTCTGTTTTGACGTTGTTACTTATTTTAAAATGATTTATTGTTAATTTATTCTCTTCATTTATTTATTTCCTTATTTCCTTTCCTCACTGGGCTATTTTTCCCTGTTGGAGCCCCTGGGCTAATAGCATCTTGCTTTTCCAACTAGGGTTGTAGCTTGGATAGTAATAATAATAATAATAATATGTATATATATATATATATATATATATATATATATATATATATATATATATATATATATATATATATATATATATATATATATATATATATATATATATATATATATGCAGAAGAACCACAGGGAAAATGAAAATACAAAATATACACTTAAGTCCTGACTAGTTTCGTGATACTTCCTCAGAGGACTGATTTATTGAGAGAGGTTTCTTTACAATTTATAGGGAAAGTAAACGTACGAACATACATATAGAGATTAGAGAACAATGACACTCCCTTACCAACTACCTGGGTCAGGTGTTGAGTAGGAGGAGTCCCCAGGCTCATTAGACACTTGCTAAAAAGGGTCATTTCTAGTGGCGGGTATATTCTTGTTTTCTTCTTTTTTTACTTTCAGTACAGTTTATTTATATGACAATACTGTAGCCTTATCTATATAAATACATAAGCAAAACATACACAAACATACAAACATATATACATATATAATATATATATACATATATATATATACATACAGATACACATACATATACATATATACACATATACATATATATACACATACATATACATACACATACATATATACATACATATACACATACATATATACATATATATATATATCTACACATACATACATATGCATATATACACTTATATGTATACAACATTAATATCATAAACATATAATCATGTATATATCAATACTTATATCTAGCATAACACTATATAGTGCCACTATACTTATGCATACTATATAAAATAATTGTTTCCTTTAATGAATGGTAGCTTAGGTCTAAATATTAATTTCACAGCGACGTTAATTATTCACAATATATTCAATTCTACATTAAGTGGTTAATGTTTTTTTATATAGCTTACAAATCTCTTTACATATAAAGGCGTCGAGTTTATACATTCCATGACCAATATTCAAGTTGTTTTCAAAGGTTTCTTTTATGAAACTGGACTCTATGATGTTTCTTTCCACTAAGTTATTTGGATGAACCAATTTCTTTGCACCTGACCAATTAATAGGGTGATTTTCATCTCTAACGTGAGCAAAAAGTGCATTATTATCTTGAGCATACCTGACACTTTTCTTATGTTGTTCGATTCTCTTTTCTAGAGCTTTACCAGTTTGACCAATATAGTATTTTTCACAAGCATTGCATGGAATACGATATACACATCCCTTGGTAATGTCAGGAGAATTCTTTTTTTAAGGCTGTTTTTATTGTATTTTTACTCTTAAATGCTACATTTACATTGAAGTTTTTTAACAGTTGGGGAATTTCTTTAAATGAATCACAATAAGGTAGTACAAGTAAATTTTGTGTGTTGTAGTTTTTTCTGTTATCATTACCGAAAAAAAGTCTTTTTTGCTGTTCTTAGGGCATCATCTAACACAATTTCAGGATACTTTAGTTTTTTACCTATTGCTCTAATGCCATTTATTTCGTCATCAATATATTCAGGGCTGCAGACTCGAAATGCTCTTAAAAACATAGAAGTAAATACAGATTTCTTAACTTTGTTGCCTTGGTTTGAGTAATAATGGACATATGCCGAGATATTCGTTGACTTTCTGTATTCACTAAACTTGAGACTATTATTACATCTATGTATGCGACAGTCCAAAAAAGGTAGGATACAATTATTCTCCAGCTCCATAGTGAAATTTATTGATGGTACCAAACTATTCAATCTAAGAAAAAAGTTATCTAAATTTTCATTTCCTGGCCACACACATATTATGTCGTCAATATATCGAAACCATTTTATATTATTAGGTATGATGTTATTTAAGATTCTGCTTTCAGAGAATTCCATATATAGATTGCTCAATACTGGGGATAAAGGGTTTCCCATAGCCATACCAAAAGTTTGTGCATAAAATCTCCCATTAAATTCAAATTTACAATCTTTTATACATAGTTTAATTAATTCTATTAAAATGTGTTTGGAGAATGGTAGATTCAATTGTCTATTATCTAATGTTTCAGATAAAAATTCCAACATGTCATCATTAGGTACTTTTGTGAATAGTGAGACTACATCAAAACTGACAAGCCTACAGGTACTGTTAATCTGTACTCCATTCAGTTTGTTAATCAAGTCTACATTATTTTTTATATTTGAATATGCAACGGTGCCAACTAAAGGATTGAGGATATTCACAAGGTACTTAGATAATTTATATGCTGCTGAACCTACAGAGCTAATTATTGGCCTAGCTGGATAATTTGGCTTATGAGTTTTAATAGTTCCATACATATATGGCAATGTTGGTGATATTGTACAAACCTTTTTTATCAGATCTTCATTCCCTTTTAATAACTCTTTCACTTTTTTGTTATAACTACTATTCACAAACTCAATTGGATTTTTTCTTAATTCCATGTATGTGTTTTTATCACTCAAGAGGTTTTCCATTTTTTCTATATAATAATTTTTATCCAAGATTACCAGTGCTCCAGATTTATCGGCTTTTGTCAACTTAATATTTCTATCTTGCTTCAATTCGGCAATTGCTCTCTTGAATCTTTTTGGGCAATTTGGAACCACTGGTTTTTTCATATTGCTGTATATAATACCCTTAATCATATTTACTTCTTCTACAGAAATATCACTGAATTTTTCCAGGTTACACTCTCCATTTGTAATTTCTACACTATTCACTGCACTTGATGACATCGAGAAATTTAAACCGTATCCCAAGGCACACTTCACATTTTTATCTAGAATTTTATTTGACAAATTAACCACACATTCTGGATTAACGTTTGTAGTCCACGGGCTACTTTCTATCAATGCATTTAGTTTCATGTCATGCTTTTGTTTGAGTTTTCTATACACTTTTTCGTTCATTTCTTCATAGAAGAAACCTCGAAGTGGGTCTTTCCAATCCGTTGGTATTGAGGCTTCAAAATGTCTCCTTTTTCTTGTTAGGTCTTCAAACGCTCTTCGGTTTTTAATTTTCATTGAATTTATATGCTTTTCTAATATACTTCTCTGTATATCACCAAATGGTTGATCTTCTATTTCCAATAGGGATTTCGTTATCATGCATTTCGGAATGACTTGTTCCTCCCAGCATTCACGAAGAAACTGCAGGTGTTCTTTAGTAGTATGGGCGGGTGTGAGGGCGTCTGTAAATTCTCTAATAATATATACCAAGATGGGGAAAGTTGTACAGAAAGTCTGGAAGGAGTACGTGGTATCCATTTATGCGTAAAAATCACAGGAAAACGTGATGCTCAGATGCAGAAGAACCACAGGGAAAATGAAAATACAAAATATACACTTAAGTCCTGACTAGTTTCGTGATACTTCCTCAGAGGACTGATTTATTGAGAGAGGTTTCTTTACAATTTATAGGGAAAGTAAACGTACGAACATACATATAGAGATTAGAGAACAATGACACTCCCTTACCAACTACCTGGGTCAGGTGTTGAGTAGGAGGAGTCCCCAGGCTCATTAGACACCTGCTAAAAAGGGTCATTTCTAGTGGCGGGTATATTCTTGTTTTCTTCTTTTTCTACTTTCAGTACAGTTTATTTATATGACAATACGGTAGCCTTATCTATATAAATACATAAGCAAAACATACACAAACATACAAACATATATACATATATAATATATATATATATATATATATATATATATATATATATATATATATATATATATATATATATATATATATATACATAGAGATACACATACATATACATATATACACATATACATATATATACACATACATATACATACACATACATATATACATACATATACACATACATATATACATATATATACATCTACACATACATACATATGCATATATACACTTATATGTATACAACATTAATATCATAAACATATAATCATGTATATATCAATACTTATATCTAGCATAACACTATATAGTGCCACTATACTTATGCATACTATATAAAATAATTGTTTCCTTTAATGAATGGTAGCTTAGGTCTAAATATTAATTTCACAGCGATGTTAATTATTCACAATATATTCAATTTTACATTAAGTGGTTAATGTTTTTTTATATAGCTTACAAATCTCTTTACATATAAAGGCGTCGAGTTTGTACATTCCATGACCATCACAGCCAAAAATAAAGCGCACGATGCATAGCTCTCACATCCTACTTCTGTAGCTCTCAAAGAAAACTTCCAACAGCTAAGATCAGAAGTTCAAAAATACTCAGAGACATGGAAAATAACTGGTGGAAAAACTCAATCATACACAGATGCAAATGATCAACATGGTTTCTACAACTCTATTGAAATTTTATATGGCCCAACGAGAAGTAGTATAACTCCTGTTCGCTCTCTAGAAGGAAACCTCCTAAAAAACAAACAGGAGATAATAGATCACTGGGCACAACATTTCAGCTTGATCCTTAACCAACGAAATCCTGTAGAGCCTAATATCCTCAATAACATCCCTGATGTCCCTCACTCAGAAATCCTAGATACCAACCCCACTTTCCCAGAAACTATACAAGCCATAAAGGCCATGAAAAACAACAAAAGCCCTGGCCCTGATGGTCTACCAGCTGAACTATTCAAGGAGGGGGGCTACTTACTCCATCAACATCACAACCTTATTCTCTCTATTGGGAACATGGAAGAAGTCCCCCATGAGTGGCTTGTCTCAGACATTGTCACCATCTACAAACGTAAAGGGGACCGTTCCCTCTGTGACAATAGCAGAGGCATCACCTTGCTCGGTGTTGCAAGTAAAATCCTGGCAAGAATAATGCTTGCAAGACTTTGCAAACACATTTCAGAAAATGTAATATCAGAGACGCAATGTGGCTTTCGTAAAGAACGCAGCACTTGTGATATGATACTCGTGGCCCGACAACTACAAGAGAAATGCCATGAGCAAAACCGT
>NC_090736.1:82535467-82547967 GCF_036898095.1 Palaemon carinicauda
ATATATATATATATATATATATATACGTAATATATATATATATATATATATATATATATATATATATATATATATATATATATATATATACATGTATATATATATATATATATATATATATATATATATATATATATATATATATATATATATATATATATATATAAATTATATATATATATATATATATATATGTATATATATATATATATATATATATATATATATATATATATATATATACGTAAATATATATATATATATATATATATATATATATATATATATATATATATATATATATATATATATATATATATGGGGGTGCTCTACCCATGTCCCAGAGTGTGTTATATCATATATATCTATTCTAAAGGTCTCCCAAGTACTTAGGTAATATACACTGAATTTTTCCAATGAAGTCATATGTACCATCTCAAGTTCAATCATAATCCATTAAATATTGCTTCCTTGCATTCATTTACACATGCATTACTGATTTTTCATTTGTTTAGCGAATTACGATATGCATAATCTTCATCAAATTCTTCCGCTTATTTATACATCACCCCATACATCCACTTGTAAAATGTGCTTTATGGAAAAAAAAAATAATTCATCTATATATAAGGTATAGACCATATAACCCGATGAGCACAATATCCAGTCTTAATTCTCTTCATTTCCCCTAAATTTTCACGTTAATTTTGCTTTTGATGAAAATATTTTAACCACATGTGAACTAGTGAACGTTAATTGCAAAAGTATGTGATCTCATATTCTAGAGAACCTTGTAATTAACTTCACATTCATGTGAGTTAGTGGTAAAATGCCAAGAAGAATAATACATTTTCTTACAAATTAAATGGTTCATAAACAAGTTTTAAAATTTTCATTTCCGAGAATAGGCTATCATACACCTTAGCTATTATTTTCAGTTTTATTAAATCTGTATACTCATTACATTTACATTCCTTTCATAGGAAGAAACGGTAATTTAATGTCTTTTCCATGAGAATTTTTCTTCTGTCGGGAAAAACCTCACACATTCTGGCTAGTATATTAATTCTATACACATCACATAGCAGCATCTCAGTAATCACTCCTTCTAGCAGAAAGATGACAGAAATTTTCTTCGACGGAATGATAATTATGTTTCTCTCTGGTACTTGAGAATACAGAGTAATCATATAACTATAAATTCATTAAAGGTCAATACTTTCGAATGATGTATAATTAATGAAGGTCCTTGGCACTGCAAACCTTGGTAACAAACTATTTCATATAACGTATACTATATTCTCTTGAAATAGGGATGGTTTGTTTATTGGAGCCTGTAGTCTTCCTATATATATATATATATATATATATATATATATATATATATATATATATATATATATATATATATATATATATATATATATATATATATATATATATATATATATATATATATGTATGGTCAGTTTCTAGGACATTGTCTTTTCCCTTTCTTCTGCCATTCATTCACGACCTTTATAACCAAACCTCATATATTTTTATCATAATCAAATCAACAACGGCTAAACCCCACATAATCTTTATGAAGCCTCTCATCAGAGCAAAGGTAGATTTTGATAATTTTAATAGCATGATCCTTTCAAATCATGTCCCCTTTTTCGTTTTGAATATAAACGATTGTAAAATTAAGATTTTAATAAATGGTAATAAAAGTTGACTTGAATAGAAATCAGAACAATAAAATTTCTTGTGATACATCAAAGTAAAGGAAGTTTGTCAGCCCCATTCAGGAATACCATACATGTCTGCGTGGATTTTATTTGGACGCGAGAAAGGATCATCGTCCCAACACGTCTTTTCAAGAGATTCCCAAAGCTGGTCCTAAACAACACCAACTAAATTCAATACGGGACATCCCTTCTCGTTCTCCAAGTTATCTCTTTTAATCACCCTCCTCATTCGGGAATTTCATTCGATAGTATCCTGTCTGCAACATTACCAACACGGTGAATTAAGGATGTGGGATTAGGGCGAGTCATCACCAGCCAATGCCTGTATCTCCCAGGTCATAGCTTCGGTAGTGAGGGGGCTTGGGAGTTGATTATAGTCTCTATGGTATTGTCCTGTCCCTTCCCTCTGCTGTCATCCATGAGTAACCTTTAAACCTTCAAAAGGCATAACCCGGAAATATTCTTTTACGCCGGACAGAATAGTAACACAGTCCTACAATTTCTTAAATCTCAATCTTCCAATGAACAATATTGAAAAAAATTACAATATAATGAGGAGAGGGAAGGCGTATGACTAAAGCAACAATAACAACAACCACAAATGCCTGTTTCTAGTTCACTGCAGAATAAAAGGCCTCAGGCATGTTCTTTTCATACCCCCGTTGACCACTGTGGATTGGTCATGGCGGGAGTCTTTAGTCTGATGGCTAGCAGAAAACCAAC
The DNA here is from genome assembly GCF_036898095.1 of Palaemon carinicauda. NCBI lineage: Eukaryota > Metazoa > Arthropoda > Malacostraca > Decapoda > Palaemonidae > Palaemon > Palaemon carinicauda. The sequence continues at coordinate 82,537,924 of NC_090736.1, forward strand.
CTAGTAAGGAAGTCCCTGACTAGTAAAACTTTGGTGATCTCTCAGAAAGTATAGGGGTTACGGTATTAAATGGAAATTTCTCTTTGGGTACACTGAAACCAACATTTGCCTGGCCCATTCCGGGATATTATCCAAGTCTGCAGCGATTTCTGTCTGAAAGAGAGGAAGCCTACAGTCCACGATCCCTTTTCAGGAGATACTTCGCGTTTCCCAAATCCTTGAAGAGCCTTTTCTGCACAATGCCAACTAAATTCAGAACGGGAACTTCTTCATGTCCCCGTTTATCTGTTTATTTCCCTCTTCCTTATTCGTGGATATTATTTTTCCCTCTTTTATTCATGCTTGATTTCCTCCTCTTCACTCATGAAGTTCCTCATAAAATAAACAGTATTTTGCTAAGTATCCAATTTTTTTTTTTATTATTATTATTGTACTCTATTTACGTTAACATCTTTTTTCCTTGACAAGCAGACAATGAAAAAGGGAACGTAAGCGGATGGTCACAGGGAGAGAAAAATAACAAAAATTATAAAACTAAATGCAGAAATATTTCTTGATAGTAGATTTTCCTTCGATTAACTCATGTTTTCAACTATTTTTACCTTTTAATGTTCTCCCACCAATTTTTATCTGATCCTAATTTGATAAAAATAATAAATCAGGCAGAAAATAGAACCCCCAAACTATGTTGGAAGTCAAAGACGATCTGAAGTCTCTAATGGCCAACTGGAAATAACTTTAATTATAATGAACATTGTTGACTTTTTATTAATCTTCTCCAGATGGCTGTGACGCCTATCTCTTTAACCTGACCGATAACGACGCAGTTTAAAAGGAACACGCTGTTCCTTCAATGGAGGCTCTTTGCTGACTGCTAATCAAAGCCAAAAGCTTCCTCCAAATTATGCTAGTACTGGAGTGATACTTTTTTTATTATAAATAGCTGAAAAAAAAATCTACAAAGTCACAGAATGGTTAAATCATAGTTCCTTAATTTTGAAAGAACATATGGCACGGCGCTGGACCTTGGTGTTCATTCAGTCAATCATAGCCTATTGGAAACGTCTTTGGTTGGCATTCTCTCCGACTTGGGTTGGAGACTCACTCAAGCTTGATAGTTAATTTTAGTGTCTGCAAACCAACCATCCTTATGTGATAAGGATGAGTGGTTTGGGGGAGCCTACATGTCTACCTGCTGAGTCATTAGCAGCCATTGTCTGGCCCTCTCTATTCCTAGCTTGAGTGGAGAGTGGCCTGGGCATTGATCATACTTTTATACAGTTAGCCTCTAGGGCCCCATCCCCCTGTTAAGATACTACCACTAGAGTTTTATTGGTTCCTTTAACCCACCCAACAATACTAAGTTGGTTCCATCTCTCTGGTTACAACTTACCTTTTCTTTGCCTACACATACACCGAACTGTCTTCCATATTCTTTCTACAATCGCCTTTGTCCTCATACACTTGACAATACTGATATTACCATACATTTCTTCTTCACTTAATTAATAGGTTAACTATTGCACTACATTTGTCCAGTGGTTACTTCCTCTTGGTAAGGGTAGAGGTCTCTTTAGCTACGGTAAACAGCTCTTCTAGGAGAAGGACACGCCAAAGTCAAACCATTGTTCTCTAGTCTTGGGTAGTGCCAGAGCCTCTATACCATGGTCTTACACTTTCATGGGGTAGAGTTCTCTCTCTTGAGGGTACACTTGGGCACACTTTTCTATCTTATTTCTCTTCGTCTTGTTTTCTTTATTTTAATATTTTATAAATTAAAGGTTTATTCAAATGTTTTTGCTATTCTTAAACTATTCTATATTGTACTTTTCTTGTATTTTATTTATTTCCTGACACCCCTTCCTCACTGGACTACTTTTCCCTGTTGGAACCTAGTGAATAATAATAATAATAATAATAATAATAATAATAATAATAATAATAATAATAATAATAATAATAATAATAATAATAATAATAATATTGTCCTGCTGGGAAATTATCACCGTCAATTGTATCTGTAATTCATGAGCGGTTTTTAAACATTTAAATACATTACTGAATGATTGAATCAGATTGATTATATCAACTAGTGTAAATTTACCTTCAAAATAAAGTTAAGAAAACAATATACATGAAACTTGCATTAATATATACATGAATGAGCTCGAGTTTGCACTTAAAAGGTTAGTGATTTAGGACTTTTATAATAAGAGACACTTTTCACACTTCTAAAACAAATTGCGTAAGTTAAACTGTTCATCTATAGTGTTTTCATCTCAATGTGTTTCTTATCAATATTATCTAGTGTATATGTCTCGTTCATACCAAAAATAAAAATAAAATACATTGGGGAAGATATCATAACTTCTAAGCTACAAAAAAGGGAAAGAATTATTACTGGAGAGAATTTCCATCACAATAAAGGTCTTTAGGGGCTGATAAGAAAATGAAATTTGAGAGAGAGAGAGAGAGAGAGAGAGAGAGAGAGAGAGAGAGAGAGAGAGAGAGAGAACGCAATTACATAACCCGGATAATGAAATGGAAGACATAAGAATTTAGGAGGTTTGCAGAGCCCAGATTATAAAAAAAGATAAACTAGAATATGAGAAAATAACCTATTCTTTCTGTAAGGGAACAAATACGTGTATATCGAACAGAAGACGAATTCATTACAAGAAAATTCATCTATGAAACAATGAAAAAGGTAAGGAACTTGAGAAAAACTTATTTTTAATTTCAAGTAAAAGTAAAAATCAAATTATTTCTTTGAACAAAATATCGAAAAAGATCTCTACAGTTCAAAGGAGATTAAGAGATACAGGCTAGAAAAAAAAAATTTTTATCCTTCAATAACATGATGGGGTACAAGTTCACACGTGTGTTATGGAAAAACTCATCTACATGAAATTTACGTTTAATTTTCGTTTGAAAGGTAAAGGAATAAATCTTCATTCATATCTCTCTCTCTCTCTCTCTCTCTCTCTCTCTCTCTCTCTCTCTCTCTCTCTCTCTCTCTCTCTCTCTCTCTCTCTCTCATTTGAATTACCCTGTTAACACACTTTTAAAGAATACTTTTGGAAAACAGATAGGCTGCCTAAATCTCACCACACCACGATAATTCTCGGTAATACAGGCAATATAATGAACAGGGTAATACAAGGCCTAAATTTTGCTACGTCCTGACACAGCCCTGGGTTATACCAGACAGATTATATCTTAATTAATATTATAATTTCATGGTAGACTTCCCCGGAAGGTATGGTTTTGATCCCGATGCTCCAAATGTTAAAATGTGATACAAAACATTCTTATATAATTCATCATCAGAGCTTCCTCAGACTTCCCCCACTACCGAATTTTTTTTTTCATTGTAAATTTCTTCCCCCGGATCAAAAAAAATTTCAGCAAGTAAAGTTTTCCAAATTCTTACGGTTAACAGATCAGATAGTTGTCCATAACAAACCCCCTTCTATGTACAATTATCACAACACGAAAAGCTAAGAAATCAATTTCTTAAACTGATATGTTGTTAAACTAAGAGCAATATGGAATAAAAGTGTATTGAATAAAATGCAACCAGTCATCTATCAAGTTAAGTTCTTAGTTACAGCGTCTTAAACTTAACCTAAAACAACGTAAGTCTTAACTAGAAGTTTTTTATTATTTAGATTGATCTCAATTGCTTTACAGGTATTGTACATGTTCTTTGTATTATCCTTCCAAAATGAAGGGTTGAATGGTCAATATCATTGTGCATATCTAAATGCAATTAAAATGTAAGGCGGAATAAGGACAATTTCACAAATTGGAAGGTTATCTCTTCCCAAACAGGGTCATCTAAAATTACCTTCTAGCAGGATAAATCTAATTTTATTTGCACTGATGAAAAAATAGGAAAAAAAAAACCGGACATTTTTTTTTTCATAATCAGGTGATCGTTTTATACAGTAAGATAATTTTGAAGTTACGTTATGTTGAGGAAAACTACGTATTTCTAGACATGATTTTCTTTGACGAGAAATAATCCTTTACCTCAGCCAGAAGATTTTTTAATTATACTGATATTTTTTCATGTATATCAAATATTTTAATAATTCCATAGCAATACTAGCATTGCGTAATCAGACACTCAACACTAACTATTTCTAAAGATAACCAAGAGGTCTCCTAGTTTCACAAACTGAGATGGTCTTGCAAGATAATCTTCCTTTTTCTCTTGCACTACAATTCATATGATTTGCGAAGCTAATAAAATCAATGACAATGATGTCAAACAATATCAATTTATTACTATAAATATTGAAGTCTTATTGTTTTAAAACTAATTCGTTTATAAAACCTGAAGTCGAAACGATTGGGACAGATACATTTATTCAAAGATTCTATTCACATAAGGAACTTGAATACATATGAATTATTAACAAGACATGATAAAGGACAACGAGGACTCAGCGAAAGAAAATGTTTAGTTGCCATAAAAATATACATTCGATTGATATCGATAATATTAATAGTGCTATCTTGCTCTATATTGCTCTATTATTACTAATATTGAGAGTTAATTTAATTTTCTTTCCTTCCTTTTGAAATTCTTCCCTTTGGAATTTGCCATTAGATAATAATAGATGTATGATTTATGTCTCAGTCCTCTTCATCTTTAAGTAAAAGGATCCTATTTTTTTCATTGCAGTTTCAACCATTTACTTTTGTTTTTTGGATAACAGAAATGAGATACAATTCTATCATTGCAATCACTTGCATACCTTTCCTCTTTGAAACTCTCATTGACTTTCTTGCTGACTTCTTATCAGGATGAAAATTAAAATTACATTTAAGGTTCGGATAAATGTTAGTTTCTATCAAATATAGTACCTCTTTGAAATGTTCCCATAAATCCAAATGGTGATGCAGGTAGCAAGTAAAAAAGCAAATGATTAAGGCGTTGCAAAACCTATGCAAAGACCGGGAGAACCAACCGTTGGAAAGATTTGCGATGTAGAGTATAAATATATGGATGTATGTAGGTATACATATATATGTATATGTATATATATACATACATATATATATATATATATATATATATATATATATATATATATACACTATATATATATATATATATACACTATATATATATATATATATATATGCATATATATATATATATATATATATATATATATATATATATATATATATATATATATATATATATATATATATATATATATATATATATATAATATATATATATTATATATATATATATATAATATATATATATATATATTATATATATATATATATATATATATATAATATATATATATATATATATATATATATATATATATATATATATATATATTTATATATATATATATATATATATATATTATATATCTTCATATATATATATAAATATATATATATATATATATATATATATATATATATATATATATATATATATATATATATATATATATACATATATATATCTTCATTCATATTCTCTCTCTCTCTCTCTCTCTCTCTCTCTCTCTCTCTCTCTCTCTCTCTCTCCTCTCTCTCTCTCTCTCTCTCAAAGTATACTTCACGAAAACAGATAGGCTGCTTAAATCTCACGACACCACAATAACACTGGAAATAAAATGAACAGGGTAATACAAGCCTAAATTTTGCTACGTCTTGACACAGCCCTGAGTTATATCAGACAGATTATATCTTAATTAATAGTTTAATTTCATGGTAGACTTCCCACAAATGTATAGTTTTGATCCCGATGCTCAAAATGTTAAAAGGACTTTCCTAATAAACAACTTCTTGTACATTATATATTTTATGTGTTTGAAACATTTGACATTTTTCTGGTTATTTACAAGGCAATATGAATTGGATGAATGTCATTAAATACATTTTGGAGCTACTAAGAAAAATAAAAAGAATAACAGTCCTTATATCATGTGCACCCTTTTATAAAGCAAAATGAATTTGATACAAAACATTCTTACGTAATTCATCATCAGAGCTTCCTCAGACTTCCCCCACCACCGATTTTTTTTCATTGCAAATTTCTTTCCCAGGACCAAAAAAAATTTCAGCAAGTAAATTTTTCCAAATTCTTACGGTTAACAGATCAGATAGTTGTCCATAACAAACCCCCTTCAATGTACAATTATCACAACACGAAAAGCTAAGAAATCAATTTCTCAAACTGATATGTTGTTAAATTAAGAGCAATATGGAATAAAAGTGTATTGAATAAGATACAACCAGTCATCTATCAAGTTAAGTTCTTAGTTACAGCGTCTTAACCTTGACCTAAAACAACAAAAGTCTTAACTAGAAGTTACAACCCTACTTGGAAAAGCAGGATGCTATAAGTCCAGGGGCCCTAACAGGGAAAATAGCCTAGTGAAGAAAAAAAAACAAGGAAAAACAAAATATCGTAAGAACAATAACAACATTAAAATAAATATTTCCTATATAAGCTTAAAAAAATTATAACAAAACAAGAAAAAGAAAAGTTAGATTGACTAGTATGCCCGAGTGTACCCTCAAGCAAGAGAACTCTAGCCCAAGGTAGTGGAAGCACGAGATTAAAGAACAATGTTTTGATTTTGGAAAGAGGCTGACTTCCGTGCAAAGCAGCTCAACCAATTAAGATAATCATTGACCAGCCACTGCTTAATTGAAAAAAAAAAATCCTTACCCAACTGCATTACCCAGAATTCTGGTTGAATTAAAGACCAGGTGGCAGCATTCCCCAACCTACTCCGACCCTACTGGGATGATTAAGACAAGCATTCCTTGGAACGTTGTAGTAACGTAGATAAAAAAGAATAATACGGACTGTAACCTGGACCTGTATTTAACAACGGACTTGGACTCATTGTACAACCTGCATGAATTTAATTTCGGTTCTTTGTACAATAAAGAGTGAAGATTATGATATTCCGTATAAATCTCCTTACAGAAATATAAATTCTGGCGTTCTGCTTACGGAGAGGGTTATTATTGACGAGAAAACAATGCAAAAATAGAATAAGTTTTCTTCTGTAAAGAGTAAATGTCAGTGGAGCAGGGTCATTATTTAGTTCAGCATGTTGGAAACATGGTTTCTTAGCGAAACGGTGATAATAATAATCATGATAACGACGATGAGGATAATAATAAAAAATAACAATAAAAGAAAATCGTGATATATTATACTGAGTGGAAGGGCAAGAGTGCATCAAGATTATTGTGAATGGTGTAGTGTGTCGGATCGTTTGCCCCAATGCTACTAGGTAGAATAATTCTTAGAGTGTTTGATACCATGGGGTGTTCTTCCAATATTTTACTGTTGAAAGATGAAAAACAATTACTCTTGCTTAGAACATGAATTAAGGCTACCCGTCGTTTCATGATTAAGGGCCCCAGCATGTAGACACAGCTGTACAGTATCAACAAAATACATTTTCTTAAATTGTTCACGGCCAATGATTTATTTTGCTATGTAAAGAGGAAAGCAAAAGGGTCCATTTGCAGAAGCAAACGTGTGAATGATTCTACACCTTAAGGCATACAAGTTGGGTGAATAGGCTGTGGCTCTGTATAAACAGACACATCAACGTATTCACCATTGTTCAACACAAGACTAAATCTAAAACTCGGTGTTCAAATTATGTTGCTAAAAATATGAATGGTCCCAATCTCTGCAAAAGGAAAAGGAAAAGATGTAGACAAAGAAGAAGTTCCCAATCTATGCAATGGAACCCATTCCGTGATCAAACAGCTGTTACCTACTGTGATGGACACCATCCTTCTCACATAAGCAGGAAAAGGAGAAGACCATTTTATTCCAAGGATCTCTATCATCCTAACTGACCTTTCTAGTTCAGTTCAAAGACTGCAGCTTCCCGTCAGGCTAAGTTTTGCCATGACTATAAACAAAGCCCAGGGAGAGTTTTTGAAAACTGCAAGAATCAATTTGGAATCTACATGTTTTTCTTGTGGACAGCTATATGTTGAGTGTTCAAGAGTTGGATGCCATAAGAATCTATTCATTAATTACCCAGATGAAAAAAACCGATGTTTTTCTCCTAGAAGCTTTGACTTCTTAACTTTACATGAGAATATATGTCTGTACCCTTAAAATTCATTGATTCCATTGTTTATTTTATAGTATTAGTGCATCCCCAGAAATGTATTTGTTAAATTTCTTTACAAATGGGTACCCGAGAAACACAGGGTACCCTATGCTAGTGTATGTATATGTGTATATGTGTATATATATACACACACACACCCACACACACACACACACACACACACACATATATATATATATATATATATATATATATATATATGCATATATATACATACATATATATATATATATATATATATATATATATATATAGTTTATTTCAGAAGTATAATTCATGCACGGTAAGGTTTTTCTTTATTTCTCCCTTTTGTTTCTTTATAAAGAAAAAGAATGAAAGAAATTGACATATGATTAAATGAACAAATAATTTTACCAGAGAAGTGGATGAGATGAATTGTTATCCTAAATTTCCTAGACCTTGGTTCGAGAACCCAGTTTTTATAGTGTGGACCGGGGTTGAGGCAATTTAGTACACCATATGAGATTGGACACATACAATAATCGATTAAGCATGATTTGGGATATGGTAATTGGGTGAGGGGCGAGTTGGAGAGGGTTTAGGGTGGTTTTGGGTGCCGTCCAAAACAAAACATTACTTGAAACTCACTTTTAATTTGTTAATTTCTGAGATGAGGTCCGTATAATCAGTTATATTTTTAGATATTTCTTTTTTAAAGAGGAAAACGTAAAATCATGTATTTGCCGTTCAATAATTTCAATCATTTTGGTTAGTAACGTTGCGAAATGAGCCTTTGTAGTTCTGTAATCACCATTCATAAATCACCAATCATAAAACTTTTACTATAATAATATACGACGTGTTTTAGATCTGTTAGATTCATTCAAGTAAGCCTCATAGGTGATGCATACATCTGAAACGTATATATAGGAAATTGGAAGAAAAATATGCCTGATTCCCTTTCATCCCAATTAGAAGTTGAACTGCAAACTTTTAAGGGCAAGAGTCAAGGTCAAGGTCTAGCAAAAGGTCGAGTAAAGAACTGCTGCGGCAGAGGTCTGCGCGCTACTGAGTGCCCCTTTAGTAATTATTATTATTATTATTATTATTATTATTATTATTATTATTATTATTATTATTATTATTATTAGCTAATCTACAACTCTGTTTGGAAAAGCAGGTTGCTACAGTATAAGCTTAGGCGCTCCAACAGGGAAAACAGTTAAGTAGGCAAAGGAAGTAAGTAAATAATCTATATGAGAAGTAATGAGTAAAAATATACATCTTAAAATCAGTAAAAACGTTAAAATAGATATGTCATACATAATCTATGAAAAGAGACTTATATCAACATATTCAACGTAAAAATATTAGTTATAAGTTTGAACTTATGAAGTTCCACTGATCAGAGTAGTTGTATGAATTAATTATGCAGTTATTTTACCACCAGTGAAATGTAATAAATAATAAACCATTTTCTTATGATTCACGAGTTCACCTATGCTAATCACCAATAATTCCATGTTTTTTTGCACTGCCCTTTAATATAATGATTATGATGTGCATGTCATGATAGAATATGTTTTTTTTCTTATATGAAACAAGATAATTCAAATTTTTATATTCTACTAAAACCATTTGAGGATCATGACGACTTTGAAGAATTGCTTGTTAATTCGAATTTTGAAAATCCTAAGTACTAAGCAACACAAATATATTCATTACATATTACCGGATTATTACAGGTTTTACTCGTTGTAAAAAGGAAAACAAGAACGGGAAGCATCATGAAACTCCCTCATAGGTGGTAATAATGGTAAGTTACAGACACTAATGACCGAGTTAAATTTACTATTTTGCTCTTAACGAGAATTCATTTTTGTATAATAAACTGTTAATGAACTCAAATTATGATTGAAGG
>NC_090736.1:82557967-82567967 GCF_036898095.1 Palaemon carinicauda
ACCTGGGTGAAATGAGATCTAGTATGCTAATGATGCAATAGCAATTTAATCGTTTTTTCAAACTTGAAGAAGATAAAGCCTTGGGTGTTACCACAAATTCCTTTAAAGGTTTGAAGGCCGCTCATAAATGACAGAGGCAGGAACAGTGTCATTGCCCTAGAAACTGACCATATATTATTATTATTATTATTATTATTATTATTATTATTATTATTATTATTATTATTATTATTATTATTATTATTATTATTATTATTATTATCACTTTGGTTGAAGACCCTCTGTAAGGCAAGTTTGATTGAAAACAATGGCTGCCTCATAAAAATTATTTTTGCAGTCTTTTTTTATCAATAGCTCGAATAATCTTCTTTTTTTTGCATTACTGCGTTCTGCCAGTAAGTGAACAAACGTCATTTATTATGTTTGGCAAGTCAAAATCAGGAAGTCCAAGCTGAGTATTTAATGCAAAATTGACAATTTAAGTAAAGAAAAAAGTTATCAGCTATGCATTTCTGGAGGCCCATCTCTCTTTCTCAGACTGTAGTGGAATGGGGAAACAATGTTGTTGTTGGGGTATTAAAGCCAACACTTGTTGTTGGCACGGGCCTTTCCCTTGGTTGGCCCGAAGGTGATCTGTAAAAATTTGAAAGGTTTTTAGTAGTAGAAAAAGATGTGGATAGGGTAAGGATGATGGTGGTAGTGGTAGAGGGCCATCATTTCTCGGATAGTGGTAGTTTGAAAAGTGGGGGTGTAAGGCTTTTGAAGATTAGAGAAAAATTGTGCAGGTGGGGTTGTCCAACCCTTTACTCCCTAGGGTCCCTGCAGAGAGATTTTTAGTGGTAGATTAGTTGAGAAGTGAAAGGGGGTGATGTGAATAGAGCCTTACAATGAGGGGATGAGATGGTGCATGGAATGAGGAGGTCTTACCTTGGTGGAGGTAGTGTTGAAAGCAACTGTGCATGTGTGTCTATGCTTTCGACAATTGCTTTTGCCAGTGTGGCTGCCTCTTTCATGGCATGTGGTGTGTTGGTGTCTACAAGTAGATCACCTCGTAGCTGTGCTGTTTCTCTGCATTCTAGTAGATAGTGCAGGAGGGCTTGTTGTGGTATGACATCACAGTGTTCACACCTTCTTTGGATGTCATCTAGGAGTTCCCAGTTTGCTTTGTAACCCAGCCGGAGTCTGTGTATACATACTGCCAGTTTTCTTTGGGTGTATCTGTCTATGGGAGGGGGTTCTAGTTCCGATGCCCATTTGTACCATGTTGCAGAGGGAGAGCCATTCTCTATCCTCATATGTAGTTCCTTGATTAGGTTATCCTTGAGCTGTGTCTTTATTTTGCTTTTGATTTGTTGCAGTGCAGGCTGTATGTGCACCTGTACATTGTGAATGTGTTTGGTGCTTTTGGCTAGCTCATCAGCCTTTTCATTCCCTGGTATCCCGATGTGACTGGGGATCCAGTTTATAGTTACTAGTCTGTTTCTTTCATTATGTTGATGTAAGAGGATTTTAATGTCCGCTATCAGGGATTTGTTTTCTTTGTTTTTGTCCTGCTGTAGGGCCTGCACTGAGGATCGTGAATCAGTATGGATGACTACTGGTCCTTCCTCATTTTCAATAGAGTATTTTAATGCTTGCTGTATTGCGACAAGCTCTGTCTGCAGGGTGGAGACATTATTGGATGTTCTCCAGCAAGCTGTGAAATTGCAGGAGTGAACTGCCGCTCCTGCTGTTTGGGTTCCAGGATCTACTGTACCATCAGTATAGTAGATCTGTGCCCCTGTTGTTTCTACAGAGGTTATAGCTGCTTCTGCTGCGTTTCTAAGTTCTTCTATTGTGCAGTTTTCTTTTGCCCTTGGGAGTTTGGTGTAGTTGAATTTAGCAACTTGTTTTTTCTATGGTGGAATGTGTGTTGTACTTTGTGCTGTGTCAGGTTTTAATTGTAGGATTGTTTCTGTAAGGCCAAGTCTTTTGATGTTATTGCTGTGGTCTTTGCCATAAGAATTTGGGGTTTGCACTTCAGGATGTTTGGATAGTTCCTCTCTTACTCTTCTTTTGGTGATTGAGTCTCTGTCTGACAGGAACATCTTTGCAACTATGCTTGCATTTCTTAGTGCAATTCTGTCTTCAAGGGTTGGTAGTCCGGTTTCCAACCTTAGGTTGCACAGTCTTGTCCACATTGGGGCTCCCAACATGAGCCTCATGGCATTGTTTTGAATCACTTCAATTGTGCTTTTTTGTAGATCTGTTAGTCCCAGGAGTGTTGGGGCGGCATAGTCTACTAATGATCTGGAACAGGCTAGATAATATTTCTTTTGGACGTGTTCATTTGCTCCATCATTGAGCCTGCACATATATCTCATAGCTGTATTTCTAGCATTTGTTCTTTCCTTGAGATATTTTATCTCTTGCTTGAAAGTGAGCTGTTTGTCTATTATTACCCCGAGGTATGTGTATCTGTTCACCCATTCTAGGGGTTCCATTCCTATTGTGAGTGGTTGTACGGGGTTTGGGGCTTTGATTGTCATTGCTTTTGTTTTTGCAATGTTAATTTTTAGTCCTAGCTCATTGGATTTGTGGCTGATGGAATTGAGTGCTCTTTGCATTTTTATTGTCCTGACTGGCCCTCAAGCTATTACACATACATCATCTGCATAGATAAATATATTTACTCCTTCTGGTAGCTGAAGTGAGGCTATATTTTCCATGAGGATGTTGAAAAGGAGGGGGCTTAGAATTCCTCCTTGTGGCGTACCATTTTCCAATTCATGATATGTGGATATCACTCCTTGAAATTTGACTCTGGCTTGCCTTCCTAGCATGTAGTTTTTAGTCCATGCTAGTAGGTGTCCTTTGACTCCTTTTTTAGCTACTGATTGCAGCACTGCAACTGGGCTTGCAAGCTCGAAGGCTTTTTCAAAGTCTATGAAGACTATTGTTGCCTTGTTCTGATTTATGTAGCTTAATACATCTGTGATGCATTCAGAGGTACCAATTCCCTCCTGATATGCATATAGCTGCTTGTTTAGGGGGCCAATTTTGTACTTTAATCTGTTTAAGACCATTTTTTCTCCTGTTTTTTCTATACAGGATACCAAGGCTATTGGCCTAGGATTTGTTGGATCCTTTGGCTTGGGGATTGGCTGTGTATCTTGTTGTCTCCAGGTTTGAGGCCTTGTGTGCTCTAGGTGTGTTTTGTTTAGTAATCTTAGGAACGCAGTTTCTCCTGCTGGACCCATGTGTTTGATCATTGTGTAGGTGATTTTGTCAGCTCCTGGTGCAGTGTCTTTCCCTGTCTTTTGTACTGCTCTTAGCTCCTCAACTGTGTATGGGGTGTCTGTGTCATCCTGCTGAAGGCAGGCTGTGTTGATCTCTTCCCATCTGGATGGCGCCAGTTGCTCTTGTTGCATTCTGGTTTCGGGGGAGAGATTGATTGACAGTGTTCTGTTTGCAAAGGATGTTGCAATTCTTTCAGCCTCCTCATGTGGGTGTGGGTGTGTGGCAATTGGTGTCTTTCTCTTTTTTCCGGCTACTCTGCCTAGCCATTTCCAAAGCTGAGTTAGAGTGGTGTATCCTGACAGGCTTGAACACCATTCCATCCATTTTTCAATTCTGATTTCATGGATTCTTTCATTTGTTTCAGTTCTGACTGTTTGTAGTAGCTCTCTGTTTACTACTGTGGATCTTCTTCTGTATATTTTTGTGACTCTGTTTAGTCTGGTTTTTAGTCTTCTGACTTCTGGGCAGCAGTACCAGGAGTCTTTGTAAGTGTAACTACCTTGTGTTGTTTTTAGTGGCATAGCTCTGTTGGCTGCATTGTGAAAGGCCTCAACTAGGTCTTTTTCTAGTTGATCTATGTCCTCTGGAGGAACGTAGCTGATTGCCCATTCCTCTATGGTTGTTTGAAAGCAGACCCAGTCTGCTAGGTCCTGGTTCCATCTTTGTGGGGGTGGTGGGATTGGAGATAGTTGTTGTAAGTCCAATTCTGTCACTGTGGCAAAGTGATCACTTATTAGGGTTGAGTGTACTTGCCACTTGGTTAGCTGTCTAATGGCTGTTGTGGCAAAAGTCAGATCCAGTCTACCACCTCTTATGTGTGTAGGTTGCCCTGTGTTTAGGAGGGAGACTCCTTCAAATTCATCCAGGGCGAAAGCTATGTGTTCCCCTGAGGGGTTTGTCATTGATGGGGATGATAGTATGGGGTGATGTGCATTAAAATCCCCGCAGATAATTGTTGGTGTTCTTTCTGTGTGAGCAAAGAGTTGAGTTAGTTGTAACTCTCCTGTATCCTCCCTATGTAATTTTCTGTATATGTTGTATATGTCTATTTTTTTATTCAGTAATGTTATTGTTACTGCTAGTGTCTCTATGTTGGTGCCACAGGGAATAGGGTTGTGTAACCTTGTTGTTGGTATGCTAGTTTTAACTAATGTAGCTAGGCCTCTGTCTGTGCCTATCTGTGGTGCGATGTAGGCATTATAACCTGGGATTTTGAGTTTCTTTCCTGCTGGAAGATTGGTTTCTTGTAGCAGGATGACATCTACATTCTCAGTTTTGCATACTGCAATTAGGGAGGAGATCTTTGATCTAACACCGGCTGAGTTCCAGTTCAGAACTCTTACTCCATGGTGTAGGTTGAAGAGTACTGTCTTGGGTCCCTAGGGGCAAAGGCAATTGCCTTGACCTCGGAGGATGAAGTGAATGAGGTGGATGGGGTGAGCATGGATGGGGTGAGTGGTATGATAGGTGCGGGGACTGAAGTAGAGGATGTGGAAGGTACGGATGATTGAGGTGATGGAATGGTAGGTGTGGTTGGTGAGGAGTGAGAAGTGATCTCCTGGATAGCAAGAGAGGGGGATTGGGAGGACTTATTCTTGGAGAGCAAGTCATTTAGGACTTGTTCAATGCTGGTTGCAATTGTCTCAGCATTGATTTTTCCAGTCACGGCCTGTGTGACTAGTTCAGTCAGTTTATCCTTTAGGACCGTGGTCTTTATGAAGATGGTCCTGGGCAGTGGTTTTGGTCCTTCAGTTGGAGCCCAGGAGGTAGATCTGGCTCTGGGTTTTGACAATGATCTGGTTCTGGAGTTGGAGTGCCTGCTTAGCTCCTCCTGTGTGTAGAATCTCCTCCTGGGTAGAGGTTTGGGGGCCGCTCTTCCTCTTGATGGGTCCCTTTTGTCTTTGGGGAGGGCAGCAATTACCCTTGCTACCCTTTCAGGGCATCCCCAGGCCATTGCTGTATGCCCTTTCTTGGAATTAGAGCACTTCTTTACAGTGGGTATTCCAGCAGCCTTCTTGTCAATGCACTCCTGTGTGGGGTGCTTAAGGCTGCAGACAGCACAGGTTGGGACCTTTGCTTGGCATTGGTCCTTGTGATGCCCAAACTTCTGGCAGTTGTAACATCTGAGGGGATCAGGGTAATACTTGTTGACCCTGAAGCTGCCGAAGATGCCTAGATCAACTCTTCGTGGGTGTGGACCCTTAAATGTTACTAGTATGGCTTTGGTAAGGAAGCCTGCCTTGTTCCGCATGCGTTCTGCTGCAGTGATGTTAGGTAATTTTAATAGGTGGCTTTCCATCATATCAGTTGGGTAGCCAACCACAACTGCTTTTTTTAATTTTTCCTCCTCTTTAAGCTCTAGTAGCCTAATGTCTGAGGTGCTCCGTAGGGTTATCAGGGCTCTTGTGTCCCTGGTGGATATGGTCTACTGTCCTTGCCTGTTTGGTTTGGCAATCATTTGTATATTTTTATGTTTATTTTCAAAGGCAGCAATAGCCTTGAAGGCCTCTGATGGGTTTCCAGCTAAGACCCTGAAGAAATAGGTCTTATTCTCTCTAGCAGGCTGGTTGTTGCTTCCTACGGTGAGGTTCCCTTGCTGGGTAGGCACATCATTCCTTGGTTGGTTCCTTCTAGGAAGTTTCTTCTTTCTCCTTACTTCCTGCCAAGGTAGGTTTCCTTCTCCATCAGAGTCGTTGTCAATATTTGTCCTTTTGCGGTTTGTTTGGTCCTGGTCCTAGTCCATCCGTTCTCGTTCCATGCGTTCACGTTCCATCCGTTCTCGTTCCTTGTTCATCCGTTCCTGTTCGGCTTCCATTTCCAGTTCCGTTAGACAGGGTTGCAGGTCAGGGTTCATCTCTATTTCCCCAGTGCCCAGGGCTTCTAGCACGATTTCATACAGTTCAGTTACTGATCTCCAAGATAAGTCCTTGATTTGAAGAAGGGTGAGTAGATCATCAGAGATCATACAGAAAGACAGATAGTGTGCCTGGTTGGGTTGTCCAACCCTTTAAGCCCTAAGGCCCCAAGCAAAGTTATAGTGGAAGTCGTAAAAAGTGAAATAAAAAATCTGGAATTAAAACAATTTTGTTAGTTATATGGGTAGAACACTGACTATCCTATTATTATTAGAGCATTGCTGAAACTGGCTCTTTTTAGCTGTTTACTACCCTGCACAAATAGCTGTTGGGGAGCCTTCTTACTGCGTTCACGCACTAAGACGGCCCAGCAGTCTACTCCTGCAGGTAGGGAGGTTTAGGAATAAAAACACACACAGGAAAATCCTAAAATTTTATTTGTGCTAATTCCTATCTCTATCTGAGAGCTGGCTTATTTCGCCAGTTACCAAAGATCTAAACTATTTTCTAACCTCTAACAACTTGGCTTATAGGCGCTAAGCCTAACAGCCCTATGCCATTTGCCACAGATGGCGAAAGTGGGAGATTTTGACCCTTTGGTCCTGCTTCTACTGGAGTTTTAAGACCGCATGGGCTACCAGATTTTCCACAGGAGGATCTGTTAGTTAAGGAAGGTTATGTAGGGAGAGGCAAAGCCTATTCTGGGTAGTCAATATTGATTCCCTTATATCAGGGGGCTGAATACAGCCTATTCAGGGGCAAGGCCCTTGTCAATGCAGCAGTCTACAGCAGCTAAATCGCCGAAAAAACGGCGAAAATCGGCGACGAATTCGGCGAAAATCGTCGGCAAAATCGGCGGCAGCGGCGGTGGCGGCGGTCTTCACAGCAGCTGAGAAACAGCTGGGTGGAGAGGCAGCAGCAGGCAGTAGCAGGTAGCAGCAGGGAGAAGGCAGGCAGTAGTCAGCAGCAGCAGCAGCAACGTCCTCTCTCAGTGGGAGCTGAGTGAGAACTGGGGAAACAATGCTACTAACGTCCTTTTAAATGGCAATGCTGGCTCATGGTTAGGGCTGGCGGATTTACACTGGCCGCCTCCGGGTACGTGGGTGGTGAAAGTAATGACAGGCGGACAGGGGAGGCAGTGAATTCTTATTGGCTGAGAAACTTCCCGGCAGGGACTGGTACACAGTCAAGCTGTCTCACCGCTAATCTAAAGGTGGTGAACCGCCTACTTGATCTGCGCTTACTATAAAAATATATAGGCTCTGATTGGCAGAAACTTGGTGCTAGGCGACTTGCTTGGCCGCTGATTACAGTGGTCTATGTTCGGGATGTCTTATTCAGTATTTATTTTTGAGATCTGATTCCTGCGGCACGAGGGGAGCAAGAACAGCTCTTGGGTCGTGTTGAGAGATGGTTTTTCTCGCTGTATGGAGAGGGCTTCCACATTGCTAAGTCTTCTACTGTAAGGAGAACAGCCGATAATCCTAGTACTCTTGACGATCTCCTCATGTTTGATGTTGTGGTTATGCACTTGAAGGGCATGAACAAGACTCTTATAGCCCCTTATTGGACATGACAGGACAGTCTCGTAGACATTCGAATAGTGGTCATTCCTATGTAGCGTCCAAGGTATCCTGAAACAGGGCATAGGTAGGAATGAACCACATAGGAATGCCTAAGGAAGTCCTGAGTCGGTGGGAGTGGGTTATTCTTAATAATGTGGGACATTGTCTTGTCCATCTGGTAGTACACAGTGAACTTGATCTTGGTGTTCAAATCTACATGGTAGACGTGATTGCTGATGTAAGTACATGTGGCCCCTGTGGGTGGTGAAAGGGGCCTTCATAGTACATATTTCAAGGAGGGTGCGGAGGGCCTCCCCAGGGATGTTCAGATTTGGTGTAAAAGGGTCCTTGTAGGCTTTCTCCAAACTCAGGTCAATCGTCTCTCCAACAGGAACGTCGATGAAGAGAGATTCTACGTCCTGAGAGGCGAAGGGGCAAGCGCTAGGAGAACTCTTCAGGTGGTTACTGTTTTTGTTATTATCAGCAATAAGATCACCGTCCAAGAACCCTCTCCAACAACCAAGCTAGAACCAGAGAGGGCCAGGCGATGGCTGCTGATGAATCAGCAGGTAGACCAATATAGTCTCAAAAAACCCATTCTTAGCTCATAATAATGGTGAGGTTGCAGATACTACAAGAAACTATCGATTTTGAGCGGGACTCGAACCCCAGTCCGGCGATCGCCAAGGAGAGATGTTTCCAATAGGCCACTACAATAATTTTGAATTGAAGGCTTTTACTAGAAATAAAGAAAACTAGGCCGACACGCTTCTGAAAATAGAGAGGGTTAGATTGTATATATCAACCTATAAGGGAAAAAAACAGAAATTTAATTCTGCAGTAGGAAGATTGAGGGACATCGACAGATATATAATGTAAAATCTAATATTTTTCGTAGAGCAAACGGTTTTCACTGACCTCACTCTTGAGGAATTTTGCGCTTTCGAATCCCATCTGGAATTGAAAAACTTTTCCCTTTATCTATTTCTCATTGAGGATTAAAGGCTTTCGGCAAAGTAAATATTTAAAAAAACCCTGATTGTTCAAAACCAATTAAGTTTTTAACATCACGACAAATGTTATCAGGTCTTACAAATTTATGTTACCCAGAGAAAGAATTATAGATTTAATTCTTAACCAGATTCGAGGTAAAAGTTAAGAGTCTGTCTATATATATATATATATATATATATATATATATATATATATATATATATATATATATATATATATATATATATATATATATATATATAAATATTATTACTAGCCAAGCTACAACCCTAGTTGGAAAAGCAAGATGATATAAGCCCAAGGGCTCCAATAGGGAAAAATAGCCCAGTGGGGAAAGGAAATATGGAAATAAATAAATGATGAGAATAATTAACAATAAATCATTCTAAAGACAGTAACAACGTCAAAACAGATATGTCCTATATAAACCATAAAAAGACTCATGTCAGCCTGGTCAACATAAAAACATTTGCTCCAACTTTGAACTTGTGAAGCTCTACTGATTCAACTACCCGATTAGGAAGATCCTTCCACAACTTAGTAACAGCTGGAATAAAACTTCTAGAATACTATGTAGTATTGAGCCTCATGATGGAGAAGGCCTGGCTATTAAAATTAACTGCCTGTGCTTGTCTAGTATTACGAACAGGATAGAATTGTCCAGGGAGATCTGAATGTAAAGGATGGTCAGAGTTATGAAAAATCTTATGCAACATACATAATGATCTAAATAAACGACGGTGCCGAAGATTAATATCTAGATCAATAATAAGAAATTTAATAGACCGTAAGTTTCTGTCCAACAAATTAAGATGAGAATCAGCAGCTGAACACCAGACAGGAGAACAGTACTCAAAATAAAGTAGAATGAAAGAATTAAAACTCTTCTTCAGAATAGATTGATCACCGAAAATCTTGAAAGATTTTCTCAATAAGCCAATTTTTTGTGCAATTGAAGAAGACACAGACCTAATGTGTTTCTCAAAAGTAAATTTGCTGTCGAGAGTCACACCTAAAATTTTAAAAGAGTCATACAAATTTAAAGGAACATTATCAATACTGAGACTCGGATGTTGAGAAGCCACCGTCCTTGACCTACTTACAATCATACTTTGAGTTTTATTAGGATTCAACTTCATACCACATAATTTTCACCATGCACTAATTTTAGCTAAATCTCTATTAAGGGACTCACCAATCCCAGATCTACATTCAGGGGATGGAATTGATGCAAGAGAGTTACCTCATCTGCATATGCAACAAGCTTGTTTTCTATGCCAAACCACA
>NC_090736.1:82572967-82590467 GCF_036898095.1 Palaemon carinicauda
GTGCCACAGACCACCCTCCCCCGTTATCCACCATAGATGAAGCTTCCTAACGCTGAATCCCCCACTGGTGCTACCTCCGCGGTCATCCAAGGCACCGGAGGAAGCAGCAGGGCCTACTGGAACTGCATCACAATCGCTCGCCATTCATTCCTATTTTTAGCACGCTCTCTTGCCTCTCTCACATCTATCCTCCTATCACCCAGAGCTTTCTTCACTCCATCCATCCACCCAAACCTTGGCCCTCCTCTTGTACTTCTCCCTTCAACAGCCATTTTCCATTCTCTCAACATGGCCAAACCACCTCAACACATTCATATCCACTCTAGCTGCTGACTCACTCATTAATATTATGATTAATAGATGAGCTGAAATCCTAACTGCAAATGCAAGATGCTATAAGTCCGAGGTTCTAACAGAGAAATTTAGCCCCGTGAGGAAAAGGAATATGGAAATAATAATCTACAAAGAGAAGTAACAATTAAAATAAAAGGTTTTAGGAACAGTAACCACATCATAACAGAATAAAATGCGTACTTGTAATATTGTAATTTTAAATGAAAAGCAACATTATTAATTTCAGACATAGAGGCAAACTAGCCATAATCAAAAATACATATTATTAGCATATTCTAACGTTAACTAAGGCTTCAGGTTTGTTTTATAGGCATAAAAGCAACACTGGTTATACAATGAATTAATCGCGTCACATTTATGATAGTATTTCATTGGACATTGGTCGTCCCACAGTTTTTAATTGCTCCATAAAGAGAGTTTTATGGCAAATGTTAATGCAATATACGATGCAAAACCATATAAATATGAGAGTATGACCAAAATCATTTAACTGAAATATGAAATGCTAAATCACATCCATACACTCATATACATATACACATATATAGTATGTTTTTAACTAAACCCATAACAAGGAGTGGGTATGGGAAAAGGTAAAATAAAACAATGCAACAGTCCGTCCCACAATTATTTGACGCTTGGACCTCGAATGAGACCCTCGTGCAGTATAATATCCCAAGGCATTAGTCGAGTCATATATATAAAAACGTGGCTCATCAGCATCACCAAACTCCCCCTTGTACACTGTCATTCAGTCATGTCTTGCATGAATTGCTTTTCGTGGTTAGAGTCCCTTAATATCTAATAAGTATTTCCTGGTATTGATCCAGGTCTTTCAAAGGCTTCTGAATTTAAACACTTCTCACTAATGTATTATCGTATATTCTTGCCACACGACGAACAACATAAAAACACTGATCCCTATTTTCCACTATGCTGACTTTTATCCCACTTCAACATATCTTCGAAATCCTTACCCTACCAACGCTTCTGTACATTGTATACATACATATAACACGCGCGCACACACACACACACACATATATATATATATATATATATATATATATATATATATATATATATATATATATATATATATAAATATATATATATATATATATATATATATATATATATATATATATATATATATATATACACACACACACACACACATATATATATATATATATATATATATATATATATATATATATATATATATATATATATATACCTTTTCTGCGTGGCAAAACATTGTGATGAAAATGTTTGTGCTACGATTAGCAATGCAGTACAAGTCAGTGACACCCATACTAAGTTTGTTTGCCATGACCGATCTGACAAAAAATCCCACCATCACAAATACGCAATGGCCAGCGTGGCGATGAAACCTGGCCAAACACCAGACATAAAAACATCACTAATTCAACAAAATATGATAAAAAAAATACACTTAGATATTTTTTAAAGAATATTTTTTAGTCTCATCTCAGCGGAGTAGTCGAGGAAAAAAATTATAATTATAAGTTTACAATTATAATTTCCTAATAGAAAGATTCTTCTTTGTCAAACATGCTAGATAAATTATGCAAATTCGTTTTTCTTCTTCTTTTGAAGCCTATATAACAACGTTCGTCCTAATGGTCCCTATTCAGACCTAATTCTTACACGAAGGAACTGTAAGTGCCACGTACAGATGTTCATTATTATTATTATTATTATTATTATTATTATTATTATTTTTATTATTATTATTATTATTATTATTATTATTATTATTATTATTATTATTATTATTATTATTATTATTATTATTATTATTATTATTACGAGCCAAAATTGAACCCCTCGTCGGGAAAACAGGAACTTTCAAAGCCTCCTATTAAGCAAAATAAACTCAGACGTAGCGAATAAATTATAGAAAAATGACACAAGCCAATAATGACATTCAACAAAGCAAAATTAAAAATGAACGAATATTAAAAAAACACAGCTTTTGTTTACTTGTTCAACCAAGAAATTATATTGAAGTTCCACTGATATATTTACAGGATTATATCGCAGAGGGGAAATAGAACATTTCGTCTTTATCATAATTAAAGCTCATTAAGAATGTATCATACAAAAAAGAATTGTCGTTAAGAGCAAAATAGTACATTCAACTATGTCATGATGCTTCCAGTTCTTCTTTCTTTTTTTATTACAAGTTAAAGCTGTATTAGATTTTCAATGGAGATTCATATGAAAATTATTCTGGTAATATGCAATAAATATAATTGTGCTGCTTAGTACTCATGATTCTCAAAATTCGAGTAAGAAATAATTCTTCAAGGTCCTCTCGATCCTCATTTAATTTCAGTGGAATATAAAAAGTTTAAAGTATCTTTTTGTTCGAAATGAATAAAAGATATTATTATACTATCATGGCATGTACAATATAATTCTATTTATATTAAAGAGCAATGCAAAAAAATGTGGAAATATTATTTGCGGAGGGGAACTCGTGAATCATATAAAAATGGTTTATTATCTAGCACATATCACAGATGGTAAAGTAACTGCATAATGAATTCATACTAGACCAATCAGTGCAAATTCTGAAGTTCAAATTTGTAGCGAATGTTTTTACGTTGAACAGGTTGAAAAATGTAGCTCCTAATAGTTTAAGTATTACATACGTATCTTAACGTTGTCACTGATATTTTTACTTATTACTTCCCATATAGTTTATTTTTTTACATATTTCCTTTCCTCACTGGACTATTTTTCCTGTTGGAGCACTTGAACTTATATTGTAGCATCTTGCTTTTAAAAATAGGGTTGTAGCTTGTTAATAATAATAATAATAATAATAATAATAATAATAATAATAATAATAACTAAAGATTACTCCATAGAGCCGCGGCAGCTAATTTCTCAACCTTTTGTTCAACCTTGACCTTGACCTTAACATTTATTAATTCGGGTGGATTTTTTTACACTCAAATATGAAACAAGTTTGAATACTATGTGACAATGATGTTAAGACTTATGGCTGATTACGTGAATTGGATATTTTGTTTGATCGTGACCTTGACCTTGACCTTCCAAAATGTAATAATTTCCATATTCTTATATAACAGTTACACCCTAAGGTTTCATTACTATACGATTCAAATTGTGGCCAGGAAGTTGTTCACAAAAACACACACACCCACACAAACTTAGTTGGAGGAGGTTGTAAAAATAATACAGTTTGACAGACACATCCAAACTAAGATTGCACTGTGCTGAAATTTCTGTTATTTTTGTTTTTTTGGTATTGAATATTTAATAAGTGATTATTGAACAACAAACCGCATTATTTCACTATAAAACTTGACAGCAGAAGAGAATAACGCTGAAAATTGTATATCTGCAATATTAATACCTTTAGCAAACTGATCTTCGCTTTCAATTTCATCATCATAAGACTTGACTAGCTCCCGCCCATAAGTACCTTACTAATGAAATGGAGCCGTTGGAAAGGTAGGTTTAAGCTCGGAACCATGGTTAATTGGATAATTTTGGAGGATCATCGCAGGAATTATTTGGATATTTTGGAAACACTTTTGGAAACGAAATTTTTCTTCAGTTGCATAAAGAAATTATTTAATTCCAGAAGTTTTAACTCATATTGCAAAAAGTTATATATAAAAAAAAAAAAACAGAAAATGTAGCTTCATTTTTCTCTTATCTCTAAAAAGTTTGCTGTTCAACTTCTAATTGGAATGGAAATATAATCCAGCATATATTTATACTATAAAGTATAGCAAACAATTATAAAAAGGAAACAGAAAATGTTGCTCCATGTTTCTTACATCTCTAAATAGTTTTTTGGGCTCAGGCCATGTCGTCCTGATGGAAGTTCCTATTAGGTAGCTTTCTGGGGTATATTTGACTACAGTGATATTCCCAGAGAATTTTACCTTAAAGTATCCAGAATTCTAACTCCTTGAGTGAATATCCCTAAATAATCTCACAGGAATATCGCATAATATCAGAGGACGTATTCTTGACACGTCACATAGCTATCTTCACCCCGGACAGTATTAACGCTTCGAGGGGGTACAGTGACAAGAATCTGAAACGAGAATGAAAAGAGAGCCGCTCATAAGGTATATCTCCTATTCCGTTTCCAGTGTGTATCTGATGAAGGCGGTAGCGCCCTCTTTGTTCCTTTTCGTGTAGCTCTACTACTCGGTGTTTTCCCTTGTGTTCTCTCGTTATTTTGGATTGTATTCAACATTTTGATGACTTCTCCGGCCTCTTCTGCCTCTGAAAGGTTGAGTATTATCTTTACTATGTATAAATGTAAGCTCTTGTCGTTTTGAATTAAATCAAAAGTTATATTAACGTAAACAAGAGCTGTTGCCTACCGGAGGCATCCTGGATGCTATCGCTCGCTCTTAAGGGTCATTTAGTTAGCTGGAGCAACGTTCCCGGTTTGTTATGCTTTAATAATTTAGCTATTTAGCTCCTCTAGGAATGTTTATATTATACCGTCAGTTTTTATTTCGGTGATTATGACACGGGTCGAGGTACCGATCTTGCCCTTCACGAGGCTTCGTTGCCTAGACTTGCACTAGTAGTTTCATGCATGATATAAGTTTTTCCGAGTGTTATATTACTGAAGCTATAGGCAAATATTTTATATATGTAAGATATTGTTGAATGTTTTTCCCAAGATTGTATACGAGAGTTTCGGTGATTTAGGTAATCGATTCTCACCTTACCTAGTCTAGTATTCTAGGTACAGTAGTATACTTTTGCACATCCCCGATTGTTCTTTTCTCCTTCGGAGGCTAAGTTCAATTCCTCTCTCCCTCTGTAAGCGTTCGGCTTAATCCTGGTGGTTCTATCTGTATAATAATTCAGGTAAAACTAATTTAGGATATGTCTGTCCTGACCTGATAACCAGAGTGACTGGTTTTTTAGGTTAGGGCAGAATATCAGAGTTTTCTAGTATGTGGTCTGCTTCTTCCTAGCATAGAGAATGAGTCTCCTTTGCTAGGTTAGGGGGCGGACACAGGAAGCTTTGCTTCTCTAGTCCACGTTGGAAGGATTTTGTAAGAGATGATTCCTTCCTCTAGTGGCCTAGCAGACTGTCCTGTGTTGTTTTTCTCGGGCTGGAGAATGAGTTTTATCTGTTACCCGGCGAAATAACTTCACCTGACTTTGCTCTGGTTAAGAGGAGGATAGCAAGTATTGCCAGTCTTCCTCCCTAATAGACAACTCTAGGTCAGGATGAGCTTCCCTAACTGCTGAGTGTGTCTCTTGCTAGAACGAAGTCTATAGGACCCTTACCCTTCCCCCACCTCTCTTTCTTTTATTTTCTTTTGGCCGCAGTCCTACTTCCGTACCTAGTATAGGTTAGGCTGGAGGACCGGCTCTGCTCTCTGCCGGCTGGCATTACGTGTCGGCCGGCAGAGACCCTTTGTTCTTTGCAGAAACCCCAGACCTTCCTTGGTCTCCCTTCCATGTCTGCCGGTAGAGCCCGGCAGGCTATGGATTCTTTGGAAGCCTGAATGCTACATTCTCCCCTTCCATAAGTTTACTCTTTCTGGATGGAAGGTCGTATGGCAATGCCGCCTTATTACCTTACATCCATACTGTTTCTCTGACTATTGTGTTGCACCTCTTACCCTGCTGCCGGTTTAACAGCTGACAGACGGGCAGGTGGAGGTTCTCTAGTTCTCAGCTACTTTCGGCGGGCATGGGTATTATTACCTTTGCCTGCCGGCAGTGGAAACACTGCCCGAATCTGCTGGCCACTACGATTAGCGGCCGGCAGCCGGCTATTAGTGTTTTTAGCCGTCGGCTGGCAATGATTGCCGGCCGCCACACAGTCGCGAATCAGTGGGCTGCCACCTATTAAAGATAGTATATCTTTGAACTATACAGGGGTAGATGCCGGCCGGCACGTGCAGGCGCACGCCGGCACGTGCCGGCGCGTGCTAGCCGGCACAACAGCATGCGATGTACAGTAGTTGCTATATTTGTAGTGTAGTAGTACACACTGCATTAGCAGAAACTAATGTACAGAGCTTGTGATAACACTAAAGTTCTTCATCATACTTAATGTTATCTTGTACAGCCTTTTGTTGAGACCGTACAATATATAGAAAGTAAGTTCTTTCTGTATTCTTTCTATCCCGTATATTAAAACTTTATCTCAACGTGCGAACTACACCTTATATTTCCGTTTAGGAAATTACATAAGGTATTTTAGAAAAAAATTAACCTTAGTTTTAATATCTCGGGAGGTTTTAGCAATTGACTTGGCAGGAAATATAAGTATGTGTCTTTCATTCTTTCTTTTATAGCTTTTCTATATAAGCTAAATGTCTCAATATAAGTGAAAGCCTTCACTTGATACTCATGGATTTTTCTTCTTTTTATAGGAGGACCATCCGAAGTGCGGTAGTGTGTTCTGTAATGTCCGCAGTAAGAACTTCTGTGGACATCAATATTATAGGAGGCACGCAGCATGCACAGCCTCCAGAGGTGATCTCCGCTATTGGGACCCTCAGGTTTGTACAGTTTGTTCTAACCTGATTACCGAGTCAAGGGATGCTGTCAGGGAAACGTTACGATCCTGGGTGAGGGGTTTTCAGAAAAACACCTCAGGCCCCTACCTTCCAAAAGAGAAGATGAGGGCCTACCCTTTCCCTAAAGCATCGGCTGATGCAATCATCCCCCACACTCAGGTGGAGATACCAACTGCCCAGAATCTGGTAGATTCTGAAGTCTCGGCTGCCCTTCAAGACATCCAATTGGACTATAGGATGTCGGAGGTGTCGGAGTCTACTGAGAAGGACCTTCTAGGAGAAGGTCAGGAGGAGGAGCTGTTCTAGGCTCCTCAAGTAGAAGAGCAAGTAATCGACGAAGTGTCAGTTACATCGGTTCCGGACCCAGAACCTGTTCCTTCCACATCGTCTGCTATCCCAGATGAACTGGGAAGGACTCTTTCTTCCATTGTTGAGATGATCCATCAAATTAAAAGGAAGAATGGTGAGAAGGAAGCTGCAATGAAACTGGAGATACGTAGACTTGCAGCATCACATGGGCCCCAGAAGCGGCTCAGTGTGAAGGATCTTCCTTTGTGCTCGAATACCAATTCTTGGAGGTATGCCGAACACATGCCAATGACAACTGGGAAGATCGTGATCTCAGAAAAGTTGGGAGCAATTCCCCTGGAGGAAGTGGAATTTTGGCCCAACAAAGATTCTTATCCGGACTGCTATGTCCATCTTAGGAGGGAGCCAGCCTTAAAGGAGGAGACAGAGCCGAAGGAGGTCATAGTCTTTGACCAGAGTAAAGCTCAGACGTTACTAGCGAGCTCGATGAAAGAGAGGGGCTTCTCTAACTCAAAGGTGCCCGCCTTGAGTATGAAGCTTCCCTCCTTTGTGGCCTCTCCTACCAGAGCCTTTCCCTTCTTGGAAAAGGGATATAAGGCAGCCTTAAAGGCGGTGGAGGCAGGGAAACCATGCCCCTCCTTGGAGGAGTGCAAGCTGTTATCTCTGAACTTGCCCTTGGACCAAGAAGACTGGAAGGACCTACACCTTACCTTCTATGTCGGGAAGCTGGAAGCTGATATTGCTGAACGCCAGTTCGGTGAGGCACTTCCAAAACTGTCGCAGGTTCTCTTGCGTAGAGAGCAAGAGACAAAGGAAAGACTTGCAGCATCGATGTCATTGCAAACGACACTAGAAACGATGGCAAGTGACCCCAAGAACCAGGACATGTTCATGGTTGTGGCCAAAACCCATCTGGCCACAGTTACGAAGGATCTCTATAGCTTTTTTAAAGCTAGGGGAGCCTGTAGAGAGTTTGTGTTCACCTCGGCTGCGGTGAGGCACAAACCGAGGAAACTGATCTCCTCTCGTATTTGGGGTAAAGACCTCTTTTCCAATGAAGTGGTTAAAGAGGTAGTAGACAAGGCCGCCACAGAGAATAGGAACCTTCTCAAAAAGTGGGTCTTAGATCTTAAGAGAAAGTCTTCTCCGGATGAGGGTCCCCAACCTAAGAGGAAGACAAAAAAGCCTGGGCCATCCTCTCGGCCGGCTAAACCCTTCCAACAGCAACATCAACAACAACTTCCTGTGACCGTGGTGCCTCAGATAGTGGCACAACCTCCAACCACGTACCAGCTGGTACCTCAACAAGTGGCGACACAGTTGCCAGTTTTTAACCCAGCCTTCGAATGGCAGACTTCTTCCTTTCGTTCGAGAGCTAGAGGAACAGCCAGAGGTTCTTGTAGACGCCCTTCAAGAGGAAGGGGATACAGTGGAGGATGCGGTCAAGGAGGCAAGGCCTCAGGTCTATAGCAGCAGAAGTAAGATACTTCCAGTAGGAGGGAGACTACAGCTATTTAGGGATCGCTGGACCTTCGATCCCTGGGCCCACAGACTAATTAAAAATGGTCTAGGTTGGAGCTGGAGCAGTCCTCCACCTCAATTTCCTCAATTCTTCCAACACTCATCCCCCGTTCTGGAAGAATATGTCCGAGAACTCTTAGACAAAAGAGTAATCCGGAAAGTTAAGTCCATAAGATTCCTAGGAAGGCTGTTTTGTGTTCCAAAGAAGGACTCAGAAAAACTCAGAGTCATTCCAGACTTGTCGCCACTCAACAAGTTCATAGTGAACTACAAGTTCAGAATGCTCACACTTCAACACATAAGGACCCTACTGCCCAGAAGGGCATATACTGTCTCTATAGACTTGTCTGACGCTTATTGGCACGTTCCAATTAATCGTCACCTCTCCTCCTACCTAGGCTTCAAGTTACATAGAAAACTTTACGCTTTCAGAGCCATGCCTTTCAGGCTGAACATAGCCCCAAGGATTTTCACGAAGCTCGCAAACACAGCCGTCCATCAATTACGCCTAAAGGGGGTCAAAGTAGTAGCCTACTTGGACGATTGGCTGGTGTGGGCAGCATCCAGGACATAATGCATGCAAGCTTCTAAGATAGTGATCCAGTTCCTGGAACATCTGGGATTCAAGATCAATATCAAAAAGTCTCGACTTTCTCCAGCTCAAAAATTTCAGTTGTTAGGAATCCACTGGAATTTGGAGTCACATCGACTTTCCATTCCTGGTAAGAAGAGGAAAGAAATAGCATAATAATAATAATAACAATTCTTTATTTCCAATATTTACATTGGGTATTCATAAAATATAAGGCTACAATTAGTAGAGTCATCTTACAAATAGTTCAAATATTTGTTATTTTAGACATACAAAAGTTGTTTTAAGAATCAACAAATCGGCTAAAACTTTGTAATTGAAATAATTCATCAGTAATAAAAGAATATCATGGAATCAGAAAGTATTTACATAGAATATAGTGAGTAAAAATTACTTTTGCCGAATATTGAAATACATTGTCATAGACCACATAAGTTGTGTTAAAAACAAGTCATGTACAAATCGTATTAAAATAACACACAGTAATCAAATATGCATACTAGATTATAAGGAAATCTTAATTTGTAAATAAAAGCCATCTTATCCATAAATATCATCTAAAACTAATTCCAACATCTATAGAAGTACAGTAGTGCCTTCAAAAGCACTTTTAATAAGGCAATTACATTAATCGGGACCATTTAAAATTAGTTTCTTTAAGTTTACATTAAAAGCAGCGAGAGAGGATTTTTGTTTAATTGTGCCAGGTACTTTATTGTATAATGCTGGGCCTCGAACTCTAAACTGGCGGGAGCCTATCTCTGTTTTCGCCCTTTCTACATATAGATTTTCCTGCTGTCGAGTAGAAACCCCATTAACTGCGTGTACTGTTGGAAAATCGTATAACCATTCAGGAGTTATTTTACGTATTGTTTTGAATACCAAATTACAGACATCTATGGTATATTTGTCTTTTATCTTTAACTATTCTAATTTTTTGAGGTAAGGGGATATGTGGTCATGTTTTTTTACATTACCAACAGCCACTCGGGCGGCAAAGTTTTGAAGTTTTTGAACCCTTTTCATTTGTGTAGAGCCAGTTACTTCCCAAATTCTTAAACAGTAGTTGATTATACTCATAGCCAGCGACTGAACAACTATTTTACGCGTAGATGAATCAAATGAGTCTTTTACTCTATTTAAATAAATTAAAGTGCCCATCACTTTCTTATAAATTTCATCTATATGCGTTTCAAACGTCAAAATAAACCCCTAGATTTTTTACAGCTTTCATGGGTTTAATCTTATTTCCATTAAAATCTATTTGTACATTATCTCCAATTTCTGATATATATTGTCGGGAACCTATAAAAATGAATTGTGTTTTTTTCTCATTAAGAAGCAAACCATTAGTTAAGAAGTAGTATTTGGCCTTCTTTAGTATGTATTCTGCCCTATGAATTAGTTCGTCTATTTCATTTACATTTCCTTCAATTAAGATCTGGGTGTCGTCGGCATATTGGATGACAAAACAGCCGGGTAGTGATTTGACCAGATCATTGACATAAATTGCAAAGAGTATTGGGCCAAGAATAGAGCCCTGGGGCACACCAAACTCTACATTTTTTTGGGACGACACAGTTTGCCCCATTCTAACTGACTGGGATCTGTTATGTAGGTAATTCATAAACCAAAGTGGATCTATACTTAGTGATGTACATTTATCAAATAATATATCATGGTTCACGCTATCGAAGGCTTTTGAGAGGTCAAGTAAAAGGAGTAGTGAGACTTTCTTATTATCCATGTTATTATAAATCTTATCTGATACTTTTAATAGAGCCGTTTCAGTTGATAATTTTGGCCTAAAGCCGTGTTGACTTTGTGAGATTAGACCATTTGTCTCTAAAAAATCAGTTAATTGAATAGCAATTATTTTTTCCAGAACTTTTGACAATACCGGTAGCAAAGATATAGGACGATAATTGGAAACGTTTTCCATATCACCACTCTTAAAAACAGGAATTACGTGGGGATTTTTCCATAAGTCCGGATACTGTTTAGTGGCTATGGATGTGTTAATTATAACTGTAAGGTAAAATGCAATAATATATAACCCATCCCTAATGAAACCCAAGCTAATCCCGTCAGATCCAAAGGCATTTGTGTTTTTAAGATTTTTTATAATTAATATGACAGTATTACAATCAACAGGAGTAGGCTTAAAACTATCTAATTCTCTAACTGGAATATTACGTACTGTTTCAGTAGAGATATTATATTTCCTAATTTCCTCTTGGGTTTTTTCGAAAGTTTTTTTCCCGACCTCAGCGAAAAAATCATTGAATTTTTCAGCCTTAGAGTGTACATCAGTTACTGCTGGCAATAGCATAGAGCTCTTCTCTGTTTGTTGACCATTAAATAGCATATTTTTTGTTATTTTCCAAGTTGCAGAGACATTGCCTTTAGCTTTCAGATATTCGCTTTTGTAAAACTGCTTACGGCTTGCCGCTAACTTTGAGTTTACTCTCTTCTTCAGGTCTTTATGTTTTTCTCTCAGAAAGATGTTAAAAGTTTGATTTTTTAACTCACTTTTCAGTCTGTCTCTTTCTTTCATGTCTCGCTTTATTTCATCTGTTATCCAGGGCGCAGGGGGACGAACGATTTCTTTCGTTACAACCGGAGCACAAATGTTTAGACAAGCTGTAAAGACGTCTTTTAAAGTTCCAACTTGGTTGTTTACATTGTCAGTATTTAAAATACCATTTAATATATTTACGTTATTCATGAGGAGGTCACAAAGAAAGTCTGGAGAGTAATTTTGCAAACATCTAAAAGTTTTTAAAACAGGTTTCTTTTTTGGCTTACGAATATTCAGATGAGTTAAGATTGTCTCGTGGTCTGCCACCAAGCTTGGTATAATATAAATTTTTGTTATCATAAGTTTAGCATTTGTTATTACGAGATCAATTAAAGACGCTGATGTAGGAGTAACTCTAGTAGGTTTGTTTACTATCTGATCGAAATTTAGTTTTTTAATTAGTTTAGACATTTTATTCTCGGTCTTTAGCAGATCATCATTAAAGTCCCCATAGATAAATATATGCTTATTTCGTAAAATAATTTCTTTAACAATATCAGATATAATCAAAAGAGGTTGCCGGTGCTTTGGGATGGCGATATACGCATCCTACAATAACAGAAGGAAACTTGCGATATTGGATCGAGATCCACTTGTCTTCTACACCCTCACATTTTTCGATCGTTAAATTTATTTCGGTGACCTTCAAATAGTTTCTGACAAATATACATACCCCTCTACCCCGACCTTGATCCTGACAGTAGACATCATATAGGGGAATATTTATAAATGCGTCACTTATATTAGTGTATAACCATGTTTCGCTAACACATAAAATATCAATGTTTTGTTCGTTTAACATAAGTTCTATTTCAAGTTTATGACTTAACAAGGATTGGTCATTAATATGGACTACCGTTAACATATCACTGAATCTAGGAGAGGTCTTCCTGTCGGCACCATCTTCCTGGCCAAGATCCTAGTAGTTGGGGTTTTGTTCACATAATCTACTTTTGTGACCAAATTCATAACATATGTTACATCTTAGTTTATGATCAAATCTGCAGTTCGATTGTTGGTGATTGAATTCACCGCAGTTATAACAGCCATATCTATTACCTCTAGTATTAAGATGATTACTATAGTTGCCAGTTTTGTTATTTCTATAAGTATAGCCTGAGCCATTACTATCATTATTATATCTAGAACGCGTTTGAGAATTGGCATATCCCCCTCGAGAGTGGTTCTCTTTCCTAAAATACTTGTTTTTATTTTGTTGGGGCCTCGTTATATTTCTTCCCCTTTTCACTCGATTTGCCAACAATTCTGTACTTGCATTAGTTCCGAGAATATTATTGTTAAAACTACATAAATTTGATTTAACAGCTTTCCAGTTGGAACAAACAAAATTATCTAAGTATACAGAGGAAATAGCATCTACCAATCTAATGGCACCTACTCTATTAAGTAAATCATAGCATTTATCATTTTGGCCATCGTAACAGTTAATATCTAGGTCGCCAGTTCCTAGCTTGAAGAATTTTTGTGTTTTGATCAACGTAACTCCATTTTTATTACACCATTCTTCCATTTTGATATTATATTCGGTTATTCTTTCAGGTAAATTATTTGTTTTCATTGATGGTACAAGCTCACAGACCTTTACCTCTATTTCTTGATTTTTCTCTTTGAGTTCAGCAATAACGGTGCCCAGATTGTCGATAATTCCCTCCACTGTAATATCCTCGACGAGTAGATCTTGAGTTCCACAATAAATGACGCATTCTTTAGGTGAATGTTTCAGCTTTTCCATTACCCAAGATTTTAGTAAGTCCATATTTGCTTCTGGTAGGGTTCTTACCATGACACTATCTTGAAGGTCACTAGACTTAACTTCCTTTAGAAAGGAATCTCCAATGAGTAATAAATTTTTCCCATTCAATGGAGGAGTGATGGCTTCAGAGGGACATGATCCGTACTTATTTTGAAGGCTTTCTTGTAGATGTCTGATTTTTTCTTCAGCAAGGAATAATTTAGTTTGTAGCTCTCCTATTATTCTCTCCTTATCGGCTAAAGAGTTATTTATAACATAGAAGTTGTTTTCTGTCTCTCTAACAAAAGTTTCAAACCTTTGATATAACTGTGCCGGGTTTGATATCTGTAAGTCACGGTCTCTATCTTGGCTGGGAGCATGCGATGGATGATTTTCTCCAATATTTTCATAATGCTCCATTAGTTTATCAATTAAGGCATCTTTATTCGTCCAGATACCTCTTAGTCCTAGTTGACTGCAATGCTTTTGGAGTTCGCTTTTTGTGCATCTGGCAAGTGTTTGCCGTGAAGGACTGTTCAGCGACGATAAAAGAGTATTGCCTCTCTCTCTGTTTTCTCTCCGCATTTCTTCTCCTACTTCATTAGCAGTGTCTGGATACATATTTCAATTTTCTTACTGAAATATTTGGTTTTTTGTAAGATGAACACTATAATAACTACAGTATTCTAAAATATCAAGAAACGATATTCGGTATTCAAGAGAAACAACACAGTTTTAGAGTCTTGACGTCATAAGGTGTTTACTGCGCATGCCCGGAAAAGGAAAAATTTGTGCAGGGGTCTCTTACTCAGATTTAACAGTTTTGAATTGCTATATTAACTATGTTCACATTAGGTGTAAGTAATCACTATATCACTATCATTGTCACTGCACATTCAACTTCAAGAATTAATCACCATTCTATGTCAGCCACTATTATAACCACGAAAAATAGCCATTTAAAGAGGAGCTCTTTAAACCGTGACCATACACGTGCGCGAGAGAGAGAGAGAGAGGATCTGTCAAGAGACTATTGAAATCCAAATGGATATGAAGATGCGAACAGGAGAGAGTGCTGGGCTCTCTACAGTTTGCTTCGATAACAGATCCAGTGCTAAGAGCACAGCTCAAGGATGCAACAGGAGTCTGGCGAAAAAACGCATCAAATGCGCGAAGAGATCTAATAAGGCCACTAGCGACTCGACTGCGAATGCTTCTGAGGCCGTGGTCCAATGCCAAGCAATTGAAGAAATCAATACTCCGTCAACCTCCTCCCCTGTCAGTAACTATCCACACAGACGCTTTAAAGGAAGGCTGGGGAGGTCACTCTCATCAAATGTGAGTCTAAGGAGCTTGGTCCAATCTTTTCAAGTCATTTCACATCAACTTTCTAGAAGCCATGGCAGTACTTCTGACACTAAAGAAAGTTTCTCCTCGCCACTCAACCCACATAAGACTGGTTCTAGACAGCGAGGTGGTAGTGAGATGCCTGAATCGACATGGGTCGAGGTCACCTCAAATCAACCAAGTGATGTTGGCCATCTTCCGCTTGGCGGAAGGGAAGAAATGGCACCTGTCACCAGTTCACATTCAAGGGTGCCGCAATGTGACTGCAGACGCTCTATCCAGGTTTACACCTATAGAGTCAGAATGGTCCCTTGATGCAGGATCGTTCTCCTTCATCTCGAGTCATGTCCCAGAGCTGCAGATAGACCTCTTTGCGACGAAAGACAACAAGAAAATAGATCGTTACGTGTCCCCATACGAGGATCCGCTAGCGGAGGCAGTGGACGCTATGTACCTGGACTGGAACAGATTGTTCAGTATTTATCTGTTCCCTCCGCATAACCTCCTTTTAAAGGTCCTTGATAAGCTGAGATCCTTCAAAGGGAAAGCAGCAGTAGTGGCCCACAAGTAGCCAAATAGCGTGTGGTTCCCTCTGGCATTGGAACTACGACTAAAATTCGTACCGCTACCGGATCCATCCCTGTCTCAGCGAGTACAGAA
Source organism: Palaemon carinicauda (assembly GCF_036898095.1). Classification (NCBI taxonomy): domain Eukaryota; kingdom Metazoa; phylum Arthropoda; class Malacostraca; order Decapoda; family Palaemonidae; genus Palaemon; species Palaemon carinicauda. Next base: position 82,588,660 of record NC_090736.1, read on the forward strand.
GTCGACTGTCTTCGCCTCATCACAGAAAACACGGAACATACATCTCATGATTTGCTCTCCTTAACGATGAGAAAAAGATTCGGTGTTAAAAGTCAGTTCAGACTTTTGGAGGAAACCAGAAGACATTATGAGGCTTCAATATTTCTGCTTGTACTCGCTTTAGGGGCCAGAGTTTGTGAAATATTGGCTCTCTCAAGAGAGGAAGGCCACGTCCAGTTCTTGGAGGGAGAACTGAATCTATTTCCAGACCCAACGTTTCTCACCAAGAACAAGCTACCCACCAACAGGTGGGGTCCCTAGAGAATTTGCCCTCTGAAAGAAGATGTATCTCTATGTCCAGTGGAGTACCTTCATAGAACTTCAGACTTTATGGGAGGACAGCTGTTCAGAAGAGAAACCTTGGGTTCAAAGTTTTCTATAACTAAGGGTGAAACTCACCCGTGTTATTTGCAGAATGGATCTAGACAGTACACCCGTTAGTCATGATCCGAGGAAAGCTGCCTCTTCCATAAAATTTCTTTAAATTATATGGTCTTTGAACATCCTGGTTTTTACAACCGGCTGGTAGTCACCCAAGGTGTTCTTTACGCACTATGCGAAGCTAGTGGAGCAACTTAAGAGTTCTGTGGTAGCAGCAGGTAGAAATCTTTAACCTTCTGTTTTAAATCTGCGAGGAACAGTGTAATTAATTTGGGACGATTAATTAAGAGGTTGCGTGTGTAGTCACTGTAGGTTACTACACACTGAGCGATAGGTCACGAAAGTGTCCTTACGAACTGTTCCATTGTCGTCGGTGAACTATAGCATAATACGGACACTTGTGCCAAGCGGTTTTTACGCTAGTGTAAATTAACAGTATACAGACTATATCATTATTACTAATAATTCAATTGAAGTGGCAAATCTGTTTCCTAGTAGACGAGACAATATTTCCTGTTGACTGTTTTTCTCTATGCTTTAATGCATATCCTCCACGTTTTATAAAATTTCATAAATGTTGATCTGATATATATATATATATATATATATATATATATATATATATATATATATATATATATATATATATATATATATATATATATATATATATATATATATATATATATATATTAAATTTTGATAAACTAGTTCATAGTGAACCCTGTGTCTCATTCGGCCACACTCATTTTATTTGAAATGTACTGAGCATTAAGATTAAAATATGGATATTCTTATTACAGTTTGTCTTTTAAGACTGTTCCCTGATTCAAGCAAAATTCCACTCACTCTAACCCCTCCTAGGAAGGGTTGACGTGGTACCCTAACGGGTTGGTGGCAAAGAGGCAAAATTTGTTCCTATGCAGATACAACCATTATCCAATAGATTATAAGAGTAGTCACATTGGGGAAGGTGTCACAAATTCATACTGACATTGGTGACTCTTATACAAACTTTGCTTTATATTGTATAGGGCGAGACCACTATACAAGCTTGTCATTTTGTCATCCATAAATTTTTATGTACTCCCCGAGACTTTTTCCAGAGTCTAGTACGACTCTTCCCTGTAGGGGGTAAGAAGCACTAACATAGTTCATGCTTAGATGAAATGAATGTATGACGGTAACATTATAGGTCTCTAGGTCTAGACGGACCAGGAAAATACTTTCTTGAGAGTACGGCACTGATTGAGAATCCACAGATACAGTAATGCTCTGGTAAACTCCCATCAGGACGACATGGCCTGAGCCCAAAAAACGGATTTTGAGCGAAGCGAAAAATCTATTTTTGGGTGAGGTAGCCATGTCGTCCTGATGGACCCGCCCTT
>NC_090736.1:82593511-82633511 GCF_036898095.1 Palaemon carinicauda
CCCAAGTATGAGGTAGAAATTTATTTCTATTTGAACACGATGTTGTGTTGATATTTATCCATATTGACTCATTAGGGGTAATTTGAATGAATTACTACCAATTGTGTCACGTGCTGGCCCGGGAAATTGGGTAAATCTCGCTGGTAAGAGACTGATGTCTCGCCAGGTAAATCCTCAGACAGCTGTTAGCGTCAGGTTGCAGTTTCTTTTATGGGCTCTCGTGGCATGGTTGGTTTCGACCTGGCTTTTCAAGAGAAGGGGGCTAGCGTTCGATCCCAAGTATGAGGTAGAAATTTATTTCTATTTGAACACGATGTTGTGTTGATATTTATCCATATTGACTCATTAGAGGTAATTTGAATGAATTACTATCAATTGTGTCACGTGGTGGCCCGGGAAATTGGGTAAAACTCTCTGGTAAGAGACTGATGTCTCGCCAGGTAAATCCTCGGACAGCTGTTAGCGTCAGTTTGCAGTTTCGTTTTTGGGCTCTCGTGGCATGGTTGGTTTCGACCTGGCCTTTCAAGAGAAGGGGCTAGCGTTCGATCCCAAGTATGATGTAGAAATTTATTTCTATTTGAACACGATGTTGTGTTGATATTTATCCATATTGACTCATTAGGGGTAATTTAAATGAATTACTACCAATTGTGTCACGTGGTGGCCCGGGAAATTGGGTAAAACTCGCTGGTAAGACACTGAAGTCTCACCAGGTGAATCCTCGGACAGCTGTTAGCGTCAGGTTCCAGTTTCTTTTATGGGCTCTCGGGGCATGGTTGGTTTCGACCTGGCCTTTAAAGAGAAGGGGCTAGCGTTCGATCCCAAGTATGAGGTAAAAATTTATTTCTATTTGAACACGATGTTGTGTTGATATTTATACATATTGACTCATTAGGGGTAATTTGAATGAATTACTACCAATTGTGTCACGTGGTGGCCTGGGAAATTGGGTAAAACTCGCTGGTAAGAGACTGATGTCTAGCCAGGTAAATCCTCGGACAGCTGTTAGCGTCAGGTTCCAGTTTCATTTATGGGCTCTAGTGGCATGGTTGGTTTCGACCTGGCCTTTCAAGAGAAGGGGATTGCGTTCGATCCCAAGTATGAGGTAGAAATTTATTTCTATTTGAACACGATGTTGTGTTGATATTTATCCATATTGACTCATTAGGGGTAATTTGAATGAATTACCACCAATTGTGTCACGTGGTGGCCCGGGAAATTGGGTAAAACTCGCTGGTAAGAGACTGATGTCTCGCCAGGTAAATCCTCAGACAGCTGTTAGAGTCAGGTTGCAGTTTCTTTTATGGGCTCTCGTGGCATGGTTGGTCTCGACCTGGCCTTTCAAGAGAAGGGGCTAGAGTTCGATCCCAAGTATGAGGTAGAAATTTATTTCTATTTGAACACGAGGTTGTGTTGATATTTATCCATATTGACTCATTAGGGGTAATTTGAATGAATTACTACCAATTGTGTCACGTGGTGGCCTGGGAAATTGGGTAAAACTCGCTGGTAAAAGACTGATGTCTCGCCAGGTAAATCCTCGGACAGCTGTTAGCGTCAGGTTCCAGTTTCATTTATGGGCTCTCGTGGCATGGTTGGTTTCGACCTGGCCTTTCAAGAGAAGGGTTATAGCGTTCGATCCCAAGTATGAGGTAGAAATTTATTTCTATTTGAACACGATGTTGTGTTGATATTTATCCATATTGACTCATTAGGGGTAATTTGAAGGAATTACTACCAATTGTGTCACGTGGTGGCCCGGGAAATTGGGTATAACTCTCTGGTAAGAGACTGATGTCTCGCCAGGTAAATCCTCGGACAGCTGTTAGCGTCAGGTTGCGGTTTTTTTTATGGGCTCTCATGGCATGGTTGGTCTCGAGTTGGCCTTTCAAAAGAAGGGGCTAGCGTTCGATCCCAAGTATGAGGTAGAAATTTATTTCTATTTGAACACGAGGTTGTGTTGATATTTATCCATATTGACTTATTTGGGGTAATTTGAATGAATTACTACCAATTGTGTCACTTTGTGGCCCCGGAAATTGGGTAAAACTCGCTGGTAAGAGACTGATGTCTCGCCAGGTAAATGCTCGGACAGCTGTTACCGTCAGGTTGCAGTTTCTTTTATGGGCTCTCGTGGCATGGTTGGTTTCGACCTGGCCTTTCAAGAGAAGGGGCTAGCGTTCGATCCCAAGTATGAGGTAGAAATTTATTTCTATTTGAACACGATGTTGTGTTGATATTTATCCATATTGACTCATTAGGGGTAATTTGAATGAATTACTATCAATTGTGTCACGTGGTGGCCCGGGAAATTGGGTAAAACTCGCTGGTAAGAGACTGATGTCTCGCCAGGTAAATCCTCGGACAACTGTTAGCGTCAGTTTGCAGTTTCGTTTTTGGGCTCTCGTGGCATGGTTGGTTTCGACCTGGCCTTTCAAGAGAAGGGCCTAGCGTTCGATCCCAAGTATGAGGTAAAAATTTATTTCTATTTGAACACGATGTTGTGTTGATATTTATCCATATTGACTCATTAGGGGTAATTTGAATGAATTACTACCAATTGTGTCACGTGGTGGCCCGGGAAATTGGGTAAAACTCGCTGGTAAGAGACTGATGTCTCGCCAGGTAAATCCTCGGACAGCTGTTAGCGTCAGGTTCCAGTTTCATTTATCGGCTCTCGTGGCATGGTTGGTTTCGACCTGGCCTTTCAAGAGAAGGGGCTTGCGTTCGATCCCAAGTATGAGGTAGAAATTTATTTCTATTTGAACACGATGTTGTGTTGATATTTATCCATATTGACTCATTAGGGGTAATTTGAATGAATTACTACCAATTGTGTCACGTGGTGGCCCGGGAAATTGGGTAAAACTCGCTGGCAAGATACTGATGTCTCTCCAGGTAAATCCTCGGACAGCTGTTAGCGTCAGGTTCCAGTTTCTTTTATGGGCTCTCATGGCATGGTTGGTTTCGACCTGGCCTTTAAAGAGAAGGGGCTAGCGTTCGATCCCAAGTATGAGGTAGAAATTTATTTCAATTTGAACACGATGTTGTGTTGATATTTATCCATAATGACTCATTAGGGGTAATTTGAATGAATTACTACCAATTGTGTCACGTGGTGGCCCGGGAAATTGGGTAAAACTCACTGGTAAGAGACTGATGTCTCGCCAGGTAAATCCTCGGACAGCTGTTAGCGTCAGGTTCCAGTTTCTTTTATGGGCTCTCGTGGCATGGTTGGTTTCGACCTGGCCTTTTAAGAGAAGGGGCTAGCGTTCGATCCCAAGTATGAGATAGAAATTTATTTCTATTTGAACACGATGTTGTGTTGATATTTATCCATATTGACTCATTAGGGGTAATTTGAATGAATTACTACCAATTGTGTCACGTGGTGGCCCGGGAAAATAGGTAAAACTCGCTGATAAGACACTGATGTCTCGCCAGGTGAATCCTCAGACAGCTGTTAGAGTAAGGTTGCAGTTTCTTTTATGGGCTCTCGTGGCATGGTTGGTTTCGACCTGGCCTTTCAAGAGAAGGGGCTAGCGTTCGATCCCAGTATGAGGTAAAAATTTATTTCTATTTGAACACGATGTTGTGTTGATATTTATCCATATTGACTCATTAGGGGTAATTTGAATGAATTACTACCAATTGTGTCACGTGGTGGCCCGGGAAATTGGGCAAAACTCGCTGGTAAGAGACTGATGTCTCGCCAGGTAAATCCTCGGACAGCTGTTAGCGTCAGGTTCCAGTTTCATGTATGGGCTCTCGTGGCATGGTTGGTTTCGACATGGCCTTTCAAGAGAAGGGGCTAGCGTTCGATCCCAAGTATGAGGTAGAAATTTATTTCTATTTGAACACGATGTTGTGTTGATATTTATCCATATTGACTCATTAGGGGTAATTTGAATGAATTACTACCAATTGTGTCATGTGGTGGCCCGGGAAATTGGGTAAAACTCGCTGGTAAGAAAATGATGTCTCGCCAGGTAAATCCTCGGACAGCTGTTAGAGTCATGTTGCAGTTTCTTTTATGGGCTCTCGTGGCATGGTTGGTTTCGACCTGGCCTTTCAAGAGAAGGGGCTAGCGTTCGATCCCAAGTATGAGATAGAAATTTATTTCTATTTGAACACGATGTTGTGTTGATATTTATCCATATTGACTCATTAGGGGTAATTTGAATGAATTACTACCAATTGTGTCACGTGGTGGCCAGGGAAATTGGGTAAAACTTGCTGGTAAGAGACTGATGTCTCGCCAGGTAAATCCTCGGACAGCTGTTAGCGTCAGGTTGCAGTTTCTCTTATGGGCTCTCGTGGCATGATTGGTTTCGACCTGGCCTTTCAAGAGAAGGGGATTGCGTTCGATCCCAAGTATGAGGTAGAAATTTATTTCTATTTGAACACGATGTTGTGTTGATATTTATCCATATTGACTCATTAGGGGTAATTTGAATGAATTACCACCAATTGTGTCACGTGAAGGCCCGGGAAATTGGGTAAAACTCGCTGGTAAGAGACTGATGTCTCGCCAGGTAAATCCTCAGACAGCTGTTAGAGTCAGGTTGCAGTTTCTTTTATGGGCTCTCGTGGCATGGTTGGTCTCGACCTGGCCTTTCAAGAGAAGGGGCTAGCGTTCGATCCCAAGTATTAGGTAGAAATTTATTTCTATTTGAACACGAGGTTGTGTTGATATTTATCCATATTGACTCATTAGGGGTAATTTGAATGAATTACTACCAATTGTGTCATGTGGTGGCCCGGGAAATTGGGTAAAACTCGCTGGTAAAAGACTGATGTCTCGCCAGGTAAATCCTCGGACAGCTGTTAGCGTCAGGTTCAAGTTTCATTTATGGGCTCTCGTGGCATGGTTGGTTTCGACCTGGCCTTTCAAGAGAAGGGTATAGCGTTCGATCCCAAGTATGAGGTAGAAATTTATTTCTATTTGAACACGATGTTGTGTTGATATTTATCCATATTGACTCATTAGGGGTAATTTGAATGAATTACTACCAATTGTGTCACGTGCTGGCCCGGGAAATTGGGTAAAACTCTCTGGTAAGAGACTGATGTCTCGCCAGGTAAATCCTCGGACAGCTGTTAGCGTCAGGTTGCGGTTTCTTTTATGGGCTCTCATGACATGGTTGGTCTCGACCTGGCCTTTCAAAATAAGGGGCTAGCGTTCGATCCCAAGTATGAGGTAGAAATTTATTTCTATTTGAACACGAGGTTGTGTTGATATTTATCCATATTGACTTATTTGGGGTAATTTGAATGAATTACTACCAATTGTGTCACGTGGTGGCTGTGTTGATATTTATCCATATTGACTCATTAGGGGTAATTTGAATGAATTACTACCAATTGTGTCACGTGCTGGCCCGGGAAATTGGGTAAAACTCTCTGGTAAGAGACTGATGTCTCGCCAGGTAAATCCTCGGACAGCTGTTAGCGTCAGGTTGCGGTTTCTTTCATGGGATCTCATGGCATGGTTGGTCTCGACCTGGCCTTTCAAAAGAAGGGGCTAGCGTTCGATCCCAAGTATGAGGTAGAAATTTATTTCTATTTGAACACGAGGTTGTGTTGATATTTATCCATATTGACTTATTTGGGGTAATTTGAATGAATTACTACCAATTGTGTCACGTGGTGGCCGAGGAAATGGGGTAAAACTCGCTGGTAAGAGACTGATGTCTCGCCACGTAAATCCTCGGACAGCTGTTAGCGTCAGGTTCCAGTTTCATTTATGGGCTCTCGTGGCATGGTTGGTTTCGACCTGGCCTTTCAAGAGAAGGGCCTAGCGTTCGATCCCAAGTATGAGGTAAAAATTTATTTCTATTTGAACACGATGTTGTGTTGATATTTATCCATATTGACTCATTAGGGGTAATTTGAATGAATTACTACCAATTGTGTCACGTGCTGGCCCGGGAAATTGGGTAAATCTCGCTGGTAAGAGACTGATGTCTCGCCAGGTAAATCCTCAGACAGCTGTTAGCGTCAGGTTGCAGTTTCTTTTATGGGCTCTCGTGGCATGGTTGGTTTCGACCTGGCTTTTCAAGAGAAGGGGCTAGCGTTCGATCCCAAGTATGAGGTAGAAATTTATTTCTATTTGAACACGATGTTGTGTTGATATTTATCCATATTGACTTATTAGAGGTAATTTGAATGAATTACTATCAATTGTGTCACGTGGTGGCCCGGGAAATTGGGTAAAACTCTCTGGTAAGAGACTGATGTCTCGCCAGGTAAATCCTCGGACAGCTGTTAGCGTCAGTTTGCAGTTTCGTTTTTGGGCTCTCGTAGCATGGTTGGTTTCGACCTGGCCTTTCAAGAGAAGGGGCTAGCGTTCGATCCCAAGTATGATGTAGAAATTTATTTCTATTTGAACACGATGTTGTGTTGATATTTATCCATATTGACTCATTAGGGGTAATTTAAATGAATTACTACCAATTGTGTCACGTGGTGGCCCGGGAAATTGGGTAAAACTCGCTGGTAAGACACTGAAGTCTCACCAGGTGAATCCTCGGACAGCTGTTAGCGTCAGGTTCCAGTTTCTTTTATGGGCTCTCGGGGCATGGTTGGTTTCGACCTGGCCTTTAAAGAGAAGGGGCTAGCGTTCGATCCCAAGTATGAGGTAAAAATTTATTTCTATTTGAACACGATGTTGTGTTGATATTTATACATATTGACTCATTAGGGGTAATTTGAATGAATTACTACCAATTGTGTCACGTGGTGGCCTGGGAAATTGGGTAAAACTCGCTGGTAAGAGACTGATGTCTAGCCAGGTAAATCCTCGGACAGCTGTTAGCGTCAGGTTCCAGTTTCATTTATGGGCTCTAGTGGCATGGTTGGTTTCGACCTGGCCTTTCAAGAGAAGGGGATTGCGTTCGATCCCAAGTATGAGGTAGAAATTTATTTCTATTTGAACACGATGTTGTGTTGATATTTATCCATATTGACTCATTAGGGGTAATTTGAATGAATTACCACCAATTGTGTCACGTGGTGGCCCGGGAAATTGGGTAAAACTCGCTGGTAAGAGACTGATGTCTCGCCAGGTAAATCCTCAGACAGCTGTTAGAGTCAGGTTGCAGTTTCTTTTATGGGCTCTCGTGGCATGGTTGGTCTCGACCTGGCCTTTCAAGAGAAGGGGCTAGCGTTCGATCCCAAGTATGAGGTAGAAATTTATTTCTATTTGAACACGAGGTTGTGTTGATATTTATCCATATTGACTCATTAGGGGTAATTTGAATGAATTACTACCAATTGTGTCACGTGGTGGCCTGGGAAATTGGGTAAAACTCGCTGGTAAAAGACTGATGTCTCGCCAGGTAAATCCTCGGACAGCTGTTAGCGTCAGGTTCCAGTTTCATTTATGGGCTCTCGTGGCATGGTTGGTTTCGACCTGGCCTTTCAAGAGAAGGGTATAGCGTTCGATCCCAAGTATGAGGTAGAAATTTATTTCTATTTGAACACGATGTTGTGTTGATATTTATCCATATTGACTCATTAGGGGTAATTTGAAGGAATTACTACCAATTGTGTCACGTGGTGGCCCGGGAAATTGGGTAAAACTCTCTGGTAAGAGACTGATGTCTCGCCAGGTAAATCCTCGGACAGCTGTTAGCGTCAGGTTGCGGTTTTTTTTATGGGCTCTCATGGCATGGTTGGTCTCGAGTTGGCCTTTCAAAAGAAGGGGCTAGCGTTCGATCCCAAGTATGAGGTAGAAATTTATTTCTATTTGAACACGAGGTTGTGTTGATATTTATCCATATTGACTTATTTGGGGTAATTTGAATGAATTACTACCAATTGTGTCACTTTGTGGCCCCGGAAATTGGGTAAAACTCGCTGGTAATAGACTGATGTCTCGCCAGGTAAATGCTCGGACAGCTGTTACCGTCAGGTTGCAGTTTCTTTTATGGGCTCTCGTGGCATGGTTGGTTTCGACCTGGCCTTTCAAGAGAAGGGGCTAGCGTTCGATCCCAAGTATGAGGTAGAAATTTATTTCTATTTGAACACGATGTTGTGTTGATATTTATCCATATTGACTCATTAGGGGTAATTTGAATGAATTACTATCAATTGTGTCACGTGGTGGCCCGGGAAATTGGGTAAAACTCGCTGGTAAGAGACTGATGTCTCGCCAGGTAAATCCTCGGACAACTGTTAGCGTCAGTTTGCAGTTTCGTTTTTGGGCTCTCGTGGCATGGTTGGTTTCGACCTGGCCTTTCAAGAGAAGGGCCTAGCGTTCGATCCCAAGTATGAGGTAAAAATTTATTTCTATTTGAACACGATGTTGTGTTGATATTTATCCATATTGACTCATTAGGGGTAATTTGAATGAATTACTACCAATTGTGTCACGTGGTGGCCCGGGAAATTGGGTAAAACTCGCTGGCAAGAGACTGATGTCTCTCCAGGTAAATCCTCGGACAGCTGTTAGCGTCAGGTTCCAGTTTCTTTTATGGGCTCTCATGGCATGGTTGGTTTCGACCTGGCCTTTAAAGAGAAGGGGCTAGCGTTCGATCCCAAGTATGAGGTAGAAATTTATTTCAATTTGAACACGATGTTGTGTTGATATTTATCCATAATGACTCATTAGGGGTAATTTGAATGAATTACTACCAATTGTGTCACTTGGTGGCCCGGGAAATTGGGTAAAACTCACTGGTAAGAGACTGATGTCTCGCCAGGTAAATCCTCGGACAGCTGTTAGCGTCAGGTTCCAGTTTCTTTTATGGGCTCTCGTGGCATGGTTGGTTTCGACCTGGCCTTTTAAGAGAAGGGGCTAGCGTTCGATCCCAAGTATGAGATAGAAATTTATTTCTATTTGAACACGATGTTGTGTTGATATTTATCCATATTGACTCATTAGGGGTAATTTGAATGAATTACTACCAATTGTGTCATGTGGTGGCCCGGGAAAATAGGTAAAACTCGCTGATAAGACACTGATGTCTCGCCAGGTGAATCCTCAGACAGCTGTTAGCGTCAGGTTCCAGTTTCTTTTATGGGCTCTCGTGGCATGGTTGGTTTCGACCTGGCCTTTCAAGAGAAGGGGCTAGCGTTCGATCCCAGTATGAGGTAAAAATTTATTTCTATTTGAACAAGATGTTGTGTTGATATTTATCCATATTGACTCATTAGGGGTAATTTGAATGAATTACTACCAATTGTGTCACGTGGTGGCCCGGGAAATTGGGCGAAACTCGCTGGTAAGAGACTGATGTCTCGCCAGGTAAATCCTCGGACAGCTGTTAGCGTCAGGTTCCAGTTTCATGTATGGGCTCTCGTGGCATGGTTGGTTTCGACATGGCCTTTCAAGAGAAGGGGCTAGCGTTCGATCCCAAGTATGAGGTAGAAATTTATTTCTATTTGAACACGATGTTGTGTTGATATTTATCCATATTGACTCATTAGGGGTAATTTGAATGAATTACTACCAATTGTGTCATGTGGTGGCCCGGGAAATTGGGTAAAACTCGCTGGTAAGAAAATGATGTCTCGCCAGGTAAATCCTCGGACAGCTGTTAGCGTCAGGTTCCAGTTTCTTTTATGGGCTCTCGTGGCATGGTTGGTTTCGACCTGGCCTTTCAAGAGAAGGGGCTAGCGTTCGATCCCAAGTATGAGATAGAAATTTATTTCTATTTGAACACGATGTTGTGTTGATATTTATCCATATTGACTCATTAGGGGTAATTTGAATGAATTACTACCAATTGTGTCACGTGGTGGCCAGGGAAATTGGGTAAAACTTGCTGGTAAGAGACTGATGTCTCGCCAGGTAAATCCTCGGACAGCTGTTAGCGTCAGGTTGCAGTTTCTCTTATGGGCTCTCGTGGCATGATTGGTTTCGACCTGGCCTTTCAAGAGAAGGGGATTGCGTTCGATCCCAAGTATGAGGTAGAAATTTATTTCTATTTGAACACGATGTTGTGTTGATATTTATCCATATTGACTCATTAGGGGTAATTTGAATGAATTACCACCAATTGTGTCACGTGAAGGCCCGGGAAATTGGGTAAAACTCGCTGGTAAGAGACTGATGTCTCGCCAGGTAAATCCTCAGACAGCTGTTAGAGTCAGGTTGCAGTTTCTTTTATGGGCTCTCGTGGCATGGTTGGTCTCGACCTGGCCTTTCAAGAGAAGGGGCTAGCGTTCGATCCCAAGTATAAGGTAGAAATTTATTTCTATTTGAACACGAGGTTGTGTTGATATTTATCCATATTGACTCATTAGGGGTAATTTGAATGAATTACTACCAATTGTGTCACGTGCTGGCCCGGGAAATTGGGTAAAACTCTCTGGTAAGAGACTGATGTCTCGCCAGGTAAATAATCGGACAGCTGTTAGCGTCAGGTTGCGGTTTCTTTTATGGGCTCTCATGACATGGTTGGTCTCGACCTGGCCTTTCAAAAGAAGGGGCTAGCGTTCGATCCCAAGTATGAGGTAGAAATTTATTTCTATTTGAACACGAGGTTGTGTTGATATTTATCCATATTGACTTATTTGGGGTAATTTGAATGAATTACTACCAATTGTGTCACGTGGTGGCTGTGTTGATATTTATCCATATTGACTCATTAGGGGTAATTTGAATGAATTACTACCAATTGTGTCACGTGCTGGCCCGGGAAATTGGGTAAAACTCTCTGGTAAGAGACTGATGTCTCGCCAGGTAAATCCTCGGACAGCTGTTAGCGTCAGGTTGCGGTTTCTTTCATGGGCTCTCATGGCATGGTTGGTCTCGACCTGGCCTTTCAAAAGAAGGGGCTAGCGTTCGATCCCAAGTATGAGGTAGAAATTTATTTTTATTTGAACACGATGTTGTGTTGATATTTATCCATATTGACTCATTAGGGGTAATTTGAATGAATTACTACCAATTGTGTCACGTGGTGGCCTGGTAAATTGGGTAAAACTCGCTGGTAAGAGACTGATGTCTCGACAAGTAAATCCTCGGACAGCTGTTAGCGTCAGGTTCCAGTTTCTTTTATGGGCTCTCGTGGCATGGTTGGTCTCGACCTGGCCTTTCAAGAGAAGGGGCTAGCTTTCGATCCCAAGTATGAGGTAGAAATTTATTTCTATTTGAACACGAGGTTGTGTTGATTTTTATCCATATTGACTCATTAGGGGTAATTTGAATTAATTACTACCAATTGTGTCACGTGGTGGCCCGGGAAATTGGGTAAAACTCGCTGGTAAAAGACTGATGTCTCGCCAGGTAAATCCTCGGACAGCTGTTAGCGTCAGGTTCCAGTTTCATTTATGGGCTCTCGTGGCATGGTTGGTTTCGACCTGGCCTTTCAAGAGAAGGGGCTAGCGTTCGATCCCAAGTATGAGGTAGAAATTTATTTTTATTTGAACACGATGTTGTGTTGATATTTATCCATATTGACTTCTTAGGGGTAATTTTAATGAATTACTACCAATTGTGTCACTTGGTGGCCCGGGAAATTGGGTAAAACTCACTGGTAAGAGACTGATGTCTCGCCAGGTAAATCCTCGGACAGCTGTTAGCGTCAGGTTCCAGTTTCATTTATGGGCACTCGTGGCATGGTTAGTTTCGACCTCTCCTTTCAAGAGAAGGGGCTAGCGTTCGATCCTAAGTATGAGGTAGAAATTTATTTCTATTTGAACACGATGTTGTGTTGATATTTATCCATATTGACTCATTAGGGGTATTTTGAATGAATTACTATCAATTGTGTCACGTGGTGGCCTGGGAAATTGGGTAAAACTCGCTGGTAAGAGACTGATGTCTCGCCAGGTAAATCCTCGGACAGCTGTTAGCGTCAGTTTGCAGTTTCGTTTTTGGGCTTTCGTGGCATGGTTGGTTTCGACCTGGCCTTTCAAGAGAAGGGGCTAGCGTTCGATCCCAAGTATGAGGTAGAAATTTATTTTCTATTTGAACACGATGTTGTGTTGATATTTATCCATATTGACTCATTAGGGGTAATTTGAATTAATTACTACCAATTGTGTCACGTGGTGGCCCGGGAAATTGGGTAAAACTCGCTGGTAAGAGACTTATGTCTCGCCAGGTAAATCCTCAGACAGCTGTTAGAGTCAGGTTGCAGTTTCTTTTATGGGCTCTCGTGGCATGGTTGGTCTCGACCTGGCCTTTCAAGAGAAGGGGCTAGCGTTCGATCCCAAGTATGAGGTAGAAATTTATTTCTATTTGAACACGAGGTTGTGTTGATATTTATCCATATTGACTCATTAGGGGTAATTTGAATGAATTCCTACCAATTGTGTCACGTGGTGGCCCGGGATATTGGGTAAAACTCGCTGGTAAAAGACTGATGTCTCGCCAGGTAAATCCTCGGACAGCTGTTAGCGTCAGGTTCCAGTTTCATTTATGGGCTCTCGTGGCATGGTTGGTTTCGACCTGGCCTTTCAAGAGAAGGGTATAGCGTTCGATCCCAAGTATGAGGTAGAAATTTATTTCTATTTGAACACGATGTTGTGTTGATATTTAAACATATTGACTCATTAGGGGTAATTTGAATGAATTACTACCAATTGTGTCACGTGGTGGCCCGGGAAATTGGGTAAAACTCTCTGGTAAGAGACTGATGTCTCGCCAGGTAAATCCTCGGACAGCTGTTAGCGTCAGGTTGCGGTTTCTTTTATGGGCTCTCATGGCATGGTTGGTCTCGACCTGGCCTTTCAAAAGAAGGGGCTAGCGTTCGATCCCAAGTATGAGGTAGAAATTTATTTCTATTTGAACACGAGGTTGTGTTGATATTTATCCATATTGACTTATTTGGGGTAATTTGAATGAATTACTACCAATTGTGTCACTTTGTGGCCCCGGAAATTGGGTAAAACTCGCTGGTAAGAGACTGATGTCTCGCCAGGTAAATGCTCGGACAGCTGTTACCGTCAGGTTGCAGTTTCTTTTATGGGCTCTCGTGGCATGGTTGGTTTCGACCTGGCCTTTCAAGAGAAGGCGCTAGCGTTCGATCCCAAGTATGAGGTAGAAATTTATTTCTATTTGAACACGATGTTGTGTTGATATTTATCCATATTGACTCATTAGGGGTAATTTGAATGAATTACTATCAATTGTGTCACGTGGTGGCCCGGGAAATTGGGTAAAACTCGCTGGTAAGAGACTGATGTCTCGCCAGGTAAATGCTCGGACAGCTGTTACCGTCAGGTTGCAGTTTCTTTTATGGGCTCTCGTGGCATGGTTGGTTTCGACCTGGCCTTTCAAGAGAAGGCGCTAGCGTTCGATCCCAAGTATGAGGTAGAAATTTATTTCTATTTGAACACGATGTTGTGTTGATATTTATCCATATTGACTCATTAGGGGTAATTTGAATGAATTACTACCAATTGTGTCACGTGGTGGCCCGGGAAATTGGGTAAAACTCGCTGGTAAGACACTGATGTCTCGCCAGGTGAATCCTCGGACAGCTGTTAGCTTAAGGTTCCAGTTTCTTTTATGGGCTCTCGTGGCATGGTTGGTTTCGACCTGGCCTTTCAAGAGAAGGGGCTAGCGTTCAATCCCAAGTATGAGGTAAAAATTTATTTCTATTTGAACACGGTGTTGTGTTGATATTTATCCATATTGACTCATTAGGGGTAATTTGAATGAATTACTACCAATTGTGTCACGTGGTGGCCTGGGAAATTGGGTAAAACTCGCTGGTAAGAGACTGATGTCTCGCCAGGTAAATCCTCGGACAGCTGTTAGCGTCAGGTTCCAGTTTCTTTTATGGGCTCTCGTGGCATGGTTGGTTTCGACCTGGCCTTTTAAGAGAAGGGGCTAGCGATCGATCCCAAGTATGAGATAGAAATTTATTTCTATTTGAACACGATGTTGTGTTGATATTTATCCATAATGACTCATTAGGGGTAATTTGAATGAATTACTACCAATTGTGTCACATGGTGGCCCGGGAAATTGGGTAAAACTCGCTGGTAAGAGACTGATGTCTCGCCAGGTAAATCCTCGGACAGCTGTTAGCGTCAGGTTCCAGTTTCTTTTATGGGCTCTCGTGGCATGGTTGGTTTCGACCTGGCCTTTTAAGAGAAGGGGCTAGCGATCGATCCCAAGTATGAGATAGAAATTTATTTCTATTTGAACACGATGTTCTGTTGATATTTATCCATATTGACTCATTAGGGGTAATTTGAATGAATTACTACCAATTGTGTCACGTGGTGGCCCGGGAAATTGGGCAAAACTCGCTGGTAAAGGAACTGATGTCTCGCCAGGTAAATCCTCGGACAGCTGTTAGCGTCAGGTTCCAGTTTCATGTATGGGCTCTCGTGGCATGGTTGGTTTCGACATGGCCTTTCAAGAGAAGGGGCTAGCGTTCGATCCCAAGTATGAGGTAGAAATTTATTTCTATTTGAACACGATGTTGTGTTGATATTTATCCATATTGACTCATTAGGGGTAATTTGAATGAATTACTACCAATTGTGTCACGTGGTGGCCTGGGAAATTGGTTAAAACTCGCTGGTAGGAGACTGATGTGTAACCAGGTAAATCCTCGGACAGCTGTTAGCGTCAGGTTCCAGTTTCTTTTATGGGCTCTCATGGCATGGTTGGTTTCGACCTGGCCTTTAAAGAGAAGGGGCTAGCGTTCGATCCCAAGTATGAGGTAGAAATTTATTTCTATTTGAACACGATGTTGTGTTGATATTTATCCATATTGACTCATTAGGGGTAATTTGAATGAATTACTACCAATTGTGTCACGTGGTGGCCCGGGAAATTGGGTAAAACTCGCTGGTAAGAAAATGATGTCTCGCCAGGTAAATCCTCGGACAGCTGTTAGAGTCATGTTGCAGTTTCTTTTATGGGCTCTCGTGGCATGGTTGGTTTCGACCTGGCCTTTCAAGAGAAGGGGCTAGCGTTCGATCCCAAGTATGAGATAGAAATTTATTTCTATTTGAACACGATGTTGTGTTGATATTTATCCATATTGACTCATTAGGGGTAATTTGAATGAATTACTACCAATTGTGTCACGTGGTGGCCAGGGAAATTGGGTAAAACTTGCTGGTAAGAGACTGATGTCTCGCCAGGTAAATCCTCGGACAGCTGTTAGCGTCAGGTTGCAGTTTCTCATATGGGCTCTCGTGGCATGGTTGGTTTCGACCTGGCCTTTCAAGAGAAGGGGCTTGCGTTCGATCCCAAGTATGAGGTAGAAATTTATTTCTATTTGAACACGATGTTGTTTTGATATTTATCCATATTGACTCATTAGGGGTAATTTGAATGAATTACCACCAATTGTGTCACGTGGTGGCCCGGGGAATTGGGTAAAACTTGCTGGTAAGAGACTGATGTCTCGCCAGGTAAATCCTCAGACAGCTGTTAGAGTCAGGTTGCAGTTTCTTTTATGGGCTCTCGTGGCATGGTTGGTCTCGACCTGGCCTTTCAAGAGAAGGGGCTAGCGTTCGATCCCAAGTATGAGGTAGAAATTTATTTCTATTTGAACACGAGGTTGTGTTGATATTTATCCATATTGACTCATTAGGGGTAATTTGAATGAATTACTACCAATTGTGTCATGTGGTGGCCCGGGAAATTGGGTAAAACTCGCTGGTAAAAGACTGAGGTCTCGCCAGGTAAATCCTCGGACAGCTGTTAGCGTCAGGTTCCAGTTTCATTTATGGGCTCTCGTGGCATGGTTGGTTTCGACCTGGCCTTTCAAGAGAAGGGTATAGCGTTCGATCCCAAGTATGAGGTAGAAATTTATTTCTATTTGAACACGATGTTGTGTTGATATTTATCCATATTGACTCATTAGGGGTAATTTGAATGAATTACTACCAATTGTGTCACGTGGTGGCCCGGGAAATTGGGTAAAACTCTCTGGTAAGAGACTGATGTCTCGCCAGGTAAATCCTCGGACAGCTGTTAGCGTCAGGTTGCGGTTTCTTTTATGGGCTCTCATGGCATGGTTGGTCTCGACCTGGCCTTTATAAAGAAGGGGCTAGCGTTCGATCCCAAGTATGAGGTAGAAATTTATTTCTATTTTAACACGATGTTGTGTTGATATTTATCCATACTGACTCATTAGGGGTAATTTGAATGAATTACTACCAATTGTGTCACGTGGTGGCCCGGGAAATTGGGTAAAACTCGCTGGTGAGAGACTGATATCTGACCAGGTAAATCCTAGGACAGCTGTTAGCGTCAGGTTCCAGTTTCGTTTATGGGCTCTCGTGGCATGGTTGGTTTCGACCTGGCCTTTCAAGAGAAGGGGCTAGCGTTCGATCCCAAGTATGAGGTAGAAATTTATTTCTATTTGAACACGAGGTTGTGTTGATATTTATCCATATTGACTCATTAGGGGTAATTTGAATGAATTACTACCAATTGTGTCATGTGGTGGCCCGGGAAATTGGGTAAAACTCGCTGGTAAAAGACTGAGGTCTCGCCAGGTAAATCCTCGGACAGCTGTTAGCGTCAGGTTCCAGTTTCATTTATGGGCTCTCGTGGCATGGTTGGTTTCGACCTGGCCTTTCAAGAGAAGGGGCTAGCATTCGATCCCAAGTATGATGTAGAAATTTATTTCTATTTGAACACGATGTTGTGTTGATATTTAACCATATTGACTCATTAGGGGTAATTTGAATGAATTACTACCAATTGTGTCACGTGGTGGCCCCGGAAATTGGGTAAAACTCGCTGGTAAGAGACTGATGTCTCGCCAGGTAAATCCTCGGACAGCTGTTAGCGTCAGGTTGCAGTTTCTTTTATGGGCTCTCGTGGCATGGTTGGTTTCGACCTGGGTTTTCAAGAGAAGGAGCTAGCGTTCGATCCCAAGTATGAGGTAGAAATTTATTTCTATTTGAACACGATGTTATGTTGATATTTATCCATATTGACTCATTAGAGGTAATTTGAATGAATTACTATCAATTGTGTCACGTGGTGGCCCGGGAAATTGGGTAAAACTCTCTGGTAAGAGACTGATGTCTCGCCAGGTAAATCCTCGGACAGCTGTTAGCGTCAGTTTGCAGTTTCGTTTTTGGGCTCTCGTGGCATGGTTGGTTTCGACCTGGCCTTTCAAGAGAAGGGGCTAGCGTTCGATCCCAAGTATGAGGTAGAAATTTATTTCTATTTGAACACTATGTTGTGTTGATATTTATCCATATTGACTCATTAGGGGTAATTTGAATGAATTACTACCAATTGTGTCACGTGCTGGCCGGGAAATTGGGTAAAACTCGCTGGTAAGACAATGATGTCTCGCCAGGTGAATCCTCGGACAGCTGTTAGCGTCAGGTTCCAGTTTCTTTTATGGGCTCTCGTGGCATGGTTGGTTTCGACCTGGCCTTTCAAGAGAAGGGGCTAGCGTTCGATCCCAAGTATGAGGTAAAAATTTATTTCTATTTGAACACGATGTTGTGTTGATATTTATACATATTGACTCATTAGGGGTAATTTGAATGAATTACTACCAATTGTGTCACGTGGTGGCTGGGAAATTGGGTAAAACTCGCTGGTAAGAGACTGATGTCTAGCCAGGTAAATCCTCGGACAGCTGTTAGCGTCAGGTTCCAGTTTCATTTATGGGCTCTCGTGGCATGGTTGGTTTCGACCTGGCCTTTCAAGAGAAGGGGCTAGCGTTCGATCCCAAGTATGATGTAGAAATTTATTTCTATTTGAACACGATGTTGTGTTGATATTTAACCAAATTGACTCATTAGAGGGTAATTTGAATGAATTACTACCAATTGTGTCACGTGGTGGCCCCGGAAATTGGGTAAAACTCGCTGGTAAGAGACTGATGTCTCGCCAGGTAAATCCTCGGAGAGCTGTTAGCGTCAGGTTGCAGTTTCTTTTATGGGCTCTCGTGGCATGGTTGGTTTCGACCTGGCTTTTCAAGAGAAGGGGCTAGCGTTCGATCCCAAGTATGAGGTAGAAATTTATTTCTATTTGAACACGATGTTGTGTTGATATTTATCCATATTGACTCATTAGGGGTAATTTGAATGAATTACTATCAATTGTGTCACGTGGTGGCCCGGGAAATTGGGTAAAACTCTCTGGTAAGAGACTGATGTCTCGCCAGGTAAATCTTCGGACAGCTGTTAGCGTCAGTTTGCAGTTTCGTTTTTGGGCTCTCGTGGCATGGTTGATTTCGACCTGGCCTTTCAAGAGAAGGGGCTAGCGTTCGATCGCAAGTATGAGGTAGAAATTTATTTCTATTTGAACACGATGTTGTGTTGATATTTATCCATATTGACTCATTAGGGGTAATTTGAATGAATTAGTACCAATTGTGTCACGTGGTGGCCCGGGAAATTGGGTAAAACTCGCTGGTAAGACACTGATGTCTCTCAAGGTGAATCCTCGGACAGCTGTTAGCGTCAGGTTCCAGTTTCTTTTATGGGCTCTCGTGGCATGGTTGGTTTCGACCTGGCCTTTCAAGAGAAGGGGCTAGCGTTCGATCCCAAGTATGAGGTAAAAATTTATTTCTATTTGAACACGATGTTGTGTTGATATTTATCCATATTGACTCATTAGGGGTAATTTGAATGAATTACTACCAATTGTGTCACGTGGTGGCCCGGGAAATTGGGTAAAACTCGCTGGTAAGAGACTGATGTCTCGCCAGGTAAATCCTCGGACAGCTGTTAGCGTCAGTTTGCAGTTTCGTTTTTGGGCTCTCGTGGCATGGTTGGTTTCGACCTGGCCTTTCAAGAGAAGGGGCTAGCGTTCGATCCCAAGTATGAGGTAGAAATTTATTTCTATTTGAACACGATGTTGTGTTGATATTTATCCATATTGACTCATTAGGGGTAATTTGAATGAATTACTACCAATTGTGTCACGTGGTGGCCCGGGAAATTGGGTAAAACTCGCTGGTAAGAAAATGATGTCTCGCCAGGTAAATCCTCGGACAGCTGTTAGAGTCATGTTGCAGTTTCTTTTATGGGCTCTCGTGGCATGGTTGGTTTCGACCTGGCCTTTCAAGAGAAGGGGCTAGCGTTCGATCCCAAGTATGAGATAGAAATTTATTTCTATTTGAACACGATGTTGTGTTGATATTCATCCATATTGACTCATTAGGGGTAATTTGAATGAATTACTACCAATTGTGTCACGTGGTGGCCAGGGAAATTGGGTAAAACTTGCTGGTAAGAGACTGATGTCTCGCCAGGTAAATCCTCGGACAGCTGTTAGCGTCAGGTTGCAGTTTCTCATATGGGCTCTCGTGGCATGGTTGGTTTCGACCTGGCCTTTCAAGAGAAGGGGCTTGCGTTCGATCCCAAGTATGAGGTAGAAATTTATTTCTATTTGAACACGATGTTGTTTTGATATTTATCCATATTGACTCATTAGGGGTAATTTGAATGAATTACCACCAATTGTGTCACGTGGTGGCCCGGGAAATTGGGTAAAACTCGCTGGTAAGAGACTGATGTCTCGCCAGGTAAATCCTCAGACAGCTGTTAGAGTCAGGTTGCAGTTTCTTTTATGGGCTCTCGTGGCATGGTTGGTCTCGACCTGGCCTTTCAAGAGAAGGGGCTAGCGTTCGATCCCAAGTATGAGGTAGAAATTTATTTCTATTTGAACACGAGGTTGTGTTGATATTTATCCATATTGACTCATTAGGGGTAATTTGAATGAATTACTACCAATTGTGTCATGTGGTGGCCCGGGAAATTGGGTAAAACTCGCTGGTAAAAGACTGAGGTCTCGCCAGGTAAATCCTCGGACAGCTGTTAGCGTCAGGTTCCAGTTTCATTTATGGGCTCTCGTGGCATGGTTGGTTTCGACCTGGCCTTTCAAGAGAAGGGTATAGCGTTCGATCCCAAGTATGAGGTAGAAATTTATTTCTATTTGAACACGATGTTGTGTTGATATTTATCCATATTGACTCATTAGGGGTAATTTGAATGAATTACTACCAATTGTGTCACGTGGTGGCCCGGGAAATTGGGTAAAACTCTCTGGTAAGAGACTGATGTCTCGCCAGGTAAATCCTCGGACAGCTGTTAGCGTCAGGTTGCGGTTTCTTTTATGGGCTCTCATGGCATGGTTGGTCTCGACCTGGCCTTTATAAAGAAGGGGCTAGCGTTCGATCCCAAGTATGAGGTAGAAATTTATTTCTATTTTAACACGATGTTGTGTTGATATTTATCCATACTGACTCATTAGGGGTAATTTGAATGAATTACTACCAATTGTGTCACGTGGTGGCCCGGGAAATTGGGTAAAACTCGCTGGTGAGAGACTGATATCTGACCAGGTAAATCCTAGGACAGCTGTTAGCGTCAGGTTCCAGTTTCATTTATGGGCTCTCGCGGCATGGTTGGTTTCGACCTGGCCTTTCAAGAGAAGGGGCTAGCATTCGATCCCAAGTATGATGTAGAAATTTATTTCTATTTGAACACGATGTTGTGTTGATATTTAACCATATTGACTCATTAGGGGTAATTTGAATGAATTACTACCAATTGTGTCACGTGGTGGCCCCGGAAATTGGGTAAAACTCGCTGGTAAGAGACTGATGTCTCGCCAGGTAAATCCTCGGACAGCTGTTAGCGTCAGGTTCCAGTTTCTTTTATGGGCTCTCGTGGCATGGTTGGTTTCGACCTGGGTTTTCAAGAGAAGGAGCTAGCGTTCGATCCCAAGTATGAGGTAGAAATTTATTTCTATTTGAACACGATGTTGTGTTGATATTTATCCATATTGACTCATTAGAGGTAATTTGAATGAATTACTATCAATTGTGTCACGTGGTGGCCCGGGAAATTGGGTAAAACTCTCTGGTAAGAGACTGATGTCTCGCCAGGTAAATCCTCGGACAGCTGTTAGCGTCAGTTTGCAGTTTCGTTTTTGGGCTCTCGTGGCATGGTTGGTTTCGACCTGGCCTTTCAAGAGAAGGGGCTAGCGTTCGATCCCAAGTATGAGGTAGAAATTTATTTCTATTTGAACACGATGTTGTGTTGATATTTATCCATATTGACTCATTAGGGGTAATTTGAATGAATTACTACCAATTGTGTCACGTGCTGGCCCGGGAAATTGGGTAAAACTCGCTGGTAAGACAATGATGTCTCGCCAGGTGAATCCTCGGACAGCTGTTAGCGTCAGGTTCCAGTTTCTTTTATGGGCTCTCGTGGCATGGTTGGTTTCGACCTGGCCTTTCAAGAGAAGGGGCTAGCGTTCGATCCCAAGTATGAGGTAAAAATTTATTTCTATTTGAACACGATGTTGTGTTGATATTTATCCATATTGACTCATTAGAGGTAATTTGAATGAATT
The DNA here is from genome assembly GCF_036898095.1 of Palaemon carinicauda. Taxonomy (NCBI): domain Eukaryota; kingdom Metazoa; phylum Arthropoda; class Malacostraca; order Decapoda; family Palaemonidae; genus Palaemon; species Palaemon carinicauda. The sequence continues at coordinate 82,614,777 of NC_090736.1, forward strand.
ACTATCAATTGTGTCACGTGGTGGCCCGGGAAATTGGGTAAAACTCTCTGGTAAGAGACTGATGTCTCGCCAGGTAAATCCTCGGACAGCTGTTAGCGTCAGTTTGCAGTTTCGTTTTTGGGCTCTCGTGGCATGGTTGGTTTCGACCTGGCCTTTCAAGAGAAGGGGCTAGCGTTCGATCCCAAGTATGAGGTAGAAATTTATTTCTATTTGAACACGATGTTGTGTTGATATTTATCCATATTGACTCATTAGGGGTAATTTGAATGAATTACTACCAATTGTGTCACGTGGTGGCTGGGAAATTGGGTAAAACTCGCTGGTAAGAGACTGATGTCTAGCCAGGTAAATCCTCGGACAGCTGTTAGCGTCAGGTTCCAGTTTCATTTATGGGCTCTCGTGGCATGGTTGGTTTCGACCTGGCCTTTCAAGAGAAGGGGCTAGCGTTCGATCCCAAGTATGATGTAGAAATTTATTTCTATTTGAACACGATGTTGTGATGATATTTAACCAAATTGACTCATTAGAGGGTAATTTGAATGAATTACTACCAATTGTGTCACGTGGTGGCCCCGGAAATTGGGTAAAACTCGCTGGTAAGAGACTGATGTCTCGCCAGGTAAATCCTCGGAGAGCTGTTAGCGTCAGGTTGCAGTTTCTTTTATGGGCTCTCGTGGCATGGTTGGTTTCGACCTGGCTTTTCAAGAGAAGGGGCTAGCGTTCGATCCCAAGTATGAGGTAGAAATTTATTTCTATTTGAACACGATGTTGTGTTGATATTTATCCATATTGACTCATTAGGGGTAATTTGAATGAATTACTATCAATTGTGTCACGTGGTGGCCCGGGAAATTGGGTAAAACTCTCTGGTAAGAGACTGATGTCTCGCCAGGTAAATCTTCGGACAGCTGTTAGCGTCAGTTTGCAGTTTCGTTTTTGGGCTCTCGTGGCATGGTTGATTTCGACCTGGCCTTTCAAGAGAAGGGGCTAGCGTTCGATCGCAAGTATGAGGTAGAAATTTATTTCTATTTGAACACGATGTTGTGTTGATATTTATCCATATTGACTCATTAGGGGTAATTTGAATGAATTAGTACCAATTGTGTCACGTGGTGGCCCGGGAAATTGGGTAAAACTCGCTGGTAAGACACTGATGTCTCTCCAGGTGAATCCTCGGACAGCTGTTAGCGTCAGGTTCCAGTTTCTTTTATGGGCTCTCGTGGCATGGTTGGTTTCGACCTGGCCTTTCAAGAGAAGGGGCTAGCGTTCGATCCCAAGTATGAGGTAGAAATTTATTTCTATTTGAACACGATGTTGTGTTGATATTTATCCATATTGACTCATTAGGGGTAATTTGAATGAATTACTACCAATTGTGTCACGTGCTGGCCCGGGAAATTGGGTAAAACTCGCTGGTAAGACAATGATGTCTCGCCAGGTGAATCCTCGGACAGCTGTTAGCGTCAGGTTCCAGTTTCTTTTATGGGCTCTCGTGGCATGGTTGGTTTCGACCTGGCCTTTCAAGAGAAGGGGCTAGCGTTCGATCCCAAGTATGAGGTAAAAATTTATTTCTATTTGAACACGATGTTGTGTTGATATTTATCCATATTGACTCATTAGAGGTAATTTGAATGAATTACTATCAATTGTGTCACGTGGTGGCCCGGGAAATTGGGTAAAACTCTCTGGTAAGAGACTGATGTCTCGCCAGGTAAATCCTCGGACAGCTGTTAGCGTCAGTTTGCAGTTTCGTTTTTGGGCTCTCGTGGCATGGTTGGTTTCGACCTGGCCTTTCAAGAGAAGGGGCTAGCGTTCGATCCCAAGTATGATGTAGAAATTTATTTCTATTTGAACACGATGTTGTGTTGATATTTAACCAAATTGACTCATTAGAGGGTAATTTGAATGAATTACTACCAATTGTGTCACGTGGTGGCCCCGGAAATTGGGTAAAACTCGCTGGTAAGAGACTGATGTCTCGCCAGGTAAATCCTCGGAGAGCTGTTAGCGTCAGGTTGCAGTTTCTTTTATGGGCTCTCGTGGCATGGTTGGTTTCGACCTGGCTTTTCAAGAGAAGGGGCTAGCGTTCGATCCCAAGTATGAGGTAGAAATTTATTTCTATTTGAACACGAGGTTGTGTTGATATTTATCCATATTGACTCATTAGGGGTAATTTGAATGAATTACTATCAATTGTGTCACGTGGTGGCCCGGGAAATTGGGTAAAACTCTCTGGTAAGAGACTGATGTCTCGCCAGGTAAATCTTCGGACAGCTGTTAGCGTCAGTTTGCAGTTTCGTTTTTGGGCTCTCGTGGCATGGTTGATTTCGACCTGGCCTTTCAAGAGAAGGGGCTAGCGTTCGATCGCAAGTATGAGGTAGAAATTTATTTCTATTTGAACACGATGTTGTGTTGATATTTATCCATATTGACTCATTAGGGGTAATTTGAATGAATTAGTACCAATTGTGTCACGTGGTGGCCCGGGAAATTGGGTAAAACTCGCTGGTAAGACACTGATGTCTCTCCAGGTGAATCCTCGGACAGCTGTTAGCGTCAGGTTCCAGTTTCTTTTATGGGCTCTCGTGGCATGGTTGGTTTCGAACTGGCCTTTCAAGAGAAGGGGCTAGCGTTCGATCCCAAGTATGAGGTAAAAATTTATTTCTATTTGAACACGATGTTGTGTTGATATTTATCCATATTGACTCATTAGGGGTAATTTGAATGAATTACTACCAATTGTGTCACGTGGTGGCCCGGGAAATTGGGTAAAACTCGCTGGTAAGACACTGATGTCTCGCCAGGTAAATCCTCAGACAGCTGTTAGCGTCAGGTTGCAGTTTCTTTTATGGGTTCTCGTGGCATGGTTGGTTTCGACCTGGCCTTTCAAGAGAAGGGGCTAGCGTTCGATCCCAAGTATGAGGTAGAAATTTATTTCTATTTGAACACGATGTTGTGTTGATATTTATCCATATTGACTCATTAGGGGTAATTTGAATGAATTACTACCAATTGTGTCACGTGGTGGCCCGGGAAATTGGGTAAAACTCTCTGGTAAGAGACTGATGTCTCGCCAGGTAAATCCTCGGACAGCTGTTAGCGTCAGGTTCCAGTTTCTTTTATGGGCTCTCATGGCATGGTTGGTTTCGACCTGGCCTTTCAAGAGAAGGGGCTAGCGTTCGATCCCAAGTATGAGGTAAAAATTTATTTCTATTTGAACACGATGTTGTGTTGATATTTATCCATATTGACTCATTAGGGGTAATTTGAATGAATTACTACCAATTGTGTCACGTGCTGGCCCGGGAAATTGGGTAAAACTCGCTGGTAAGAGACTGATGTCTCGCCAGGTAAATCCTCGGACAGCTGTTAGCGTCAGGTTCCAGTTTCTTTTATGGGCTCTCGTGGCATGGTTGGTTTCGACCTGGCCTTTCAAGAGAAGGGGCTAGCGTTCGATCCCAATATGATATAGAAATTTATTTCTATTTGAACACGCTGTTCTGTTGATATTTATCCATATTGACTCATTAGGGGTAATTTGAATGAATTACTACCAATTGTGTCACGTGGTGGCCCGTGAAATTAGGTAAAACTCACTGGTAAGAGATTGATGTCTCGCCAGGTAAATCCTCAGACAGCTGTTAGCGTCAGGTTCCAGTTTCTTTTATTGGCTCTCGTGGCATGGTTGGTTTCGACCTGGCCTTTCAAGAGAAGGGGCTAGCGTTCGATCCCAAGTATAAGGTAGAAATTTATTTCTATTTGAACAAGATGTTGTGTTGATATTCATCCATATTGACTCATTAGGGGTAATTTGAAGGAATTACTACCAATTGTGTCACTTGGTGGCCCCGGAAATTGGGTAAAACTCGCTGGTAAGAGACTGATGTCTCGCCAGGAAAATCCTAAGAGAGCTGTTAGCGTCAGGTTGCAGTTTCTTTTATGGGCTCTCGTGGCATGGTTGGTTTCGACCTGGCCTTTCAAGAGAAGGGGCTAGCGTTCGATCCCAAGTATGAGGTAGAAATTTATTTTTATTTGAACATGATGTTGTGTTGATATTTATCCATATTGACTCATTAGGGGTAATTTGAATGAATTACTACCAATTGTGTCACGTGCTGGCCCGGGAAATTGGGTAAAACTCGCTGGTAAGAGACTGATTTTCTCACCAGGTAAATCCTCAGACAGCTGTTAGCGTCAGGTTCCAGTTTCTTTTATGGGCTCTCGTGGCATGGTTGGTTTCGTCCTGGCCTTTCAAGAGAAGGGGCTAGCGTTCGATCCCAAGTATAAGGTAGAAATTTATTTTTATTTGAACACGATGTTGTGTTGATATTTATCCATATTGACTCATTAGGGGTAATTTGAATGAATTACTACCAATTGTGTCACGTGGTGGCCCGGTAAATTGGGTAAAACTCGCTGGTAAGAGACTGATGTCTCGCCAGGTAAATCCTCGGACAGCTGTTAGAGTCAGGTTGCAGTTTCTTTTATGGGCTCTCGTGGCATGGTTGGTCTCGACCTGGCCTTTCAAGAGAAGGGGCTAGCGTTCGATCCCAAGTATGAGGTAAAAATTTATTTCTATTTGAACACGAGGTTGTGTTGATTTTTATCCATATTGACTCATTAGGGTAAATTTGAATGAATTACTACCAATTGTGTCACGTGGTGGCCCGGGAAATTGGGTAAAACTCGCTGGTAAGAGACTGATGTCTCGCCAGGTAAATCCTCGGACAGCTGTTAGCGTCAGGTTCCAGTTTCATTTATGGGCTCTCGTGGCATGGTTGGTTTCGACCTGGCCTTTCAAGAGAAGGGGCTAGCGTTCGATCCCAAGTATGAGGTAGAAATTTATTTCTATTTGAACACGATGTTGTGTTGATATTTATCCATATTGATTCATTAGGGGTAATTTGAATGAATTACTACCAATTGTGTCACGTGGTGGCCCGGGAAATTGGGTAAATTTCGCTGATAAGAGACTGATGTCTCGCCAGGTAAATCCTCGGACAGCTGTTAGCGTCAGGTTGCAGTTTCTTTTATGGGCTCTCGTGGCATGGTTGGTCTCAACCTGGCCTTTCAAGAGAAGGGGCTAGCGTTCGATCCCAAGCATGAGGTAGAAATTTATTTCTATTTGAACACGAGGTTGTGTTGATATTTATCCATATTGACTTCTTAGGGGTAATTTGAAAGAATTACTACCAATTGTGTCACGTGGTGGCCAGGGAAATTGGGTAAAACTCACTGGTAAGAGACTGATGTCTCGCCAGGTAAATCCTCGGACAGCTGTTAGCGTCAAGTTCCAGTTTCTTTTATGGGCTCTCGTGGCATGGTTGGTTTCGACCTCTCCTTTCAAGAGAAGGGGCTAGCGTTCGATCCCAAGTATGAGGTAGAAATTTATTTCTATTTGAACACGATGTTGTGTTGATATTTATCCATATTGACTTCTTAGGGGTAATTTGAATGAATTACTACCAATTGTGTCACGTGGTGGCCCGGGAAATTGGGTAAAACTCGCTGGTAAGAGACTGATGTCTCGCCAGGTAAATCTTCGGACAGCTGTTAGCATCAGGTTGCAGTTTCTTTTATGGGCTCTTGTGGCATGGTTGGTTTCGACCTGGCCTTTCAAGAGAAGGGGCTAGCGTTCGATCCCAAGTATGAGGTAGAAATTTATTTCTATTTGAACACGATGTTGTGTTGATATATATCCATATTGACTCATTAGGGGTAATTTGAATGAATTACTATCAATTGTGTCACATGGTGGCCTGGGAAATTGGGTAAAACTCGCTGGTAAGAGACTGATGTCTCGCCAGGTAAATCCTCGGAGAGCTGTTAGCGTCAGTTTGCAGTTTCGTTTTTGGGCTCTCGTGGCATGGTTGGTTTCGACCTGGCCTTTCAAGAGAAGGGGCTAGCGTTCGATCCCAAGTATGAGGTAGAAATTTATTTTCTATTTGAACACGATGTTGTGTTGATATTTATCCATATTGACTCATTAGGGGTAATTTGAATGAATTACTACCAATTGTGTCACGTGGTGGCCCGTGAAATTGGGTAAAACTCGCTGGTAATACACTGATGTCTCGCCAGGTGAATCCTCGGACAGCTGTTAGCGTCAGGTTTCAGTTTCTTTTATGGGCTCTCGTGGCATGGTTGGTTTCGACCTGGCCTTTCAAGAGAGGGGCTAGCGTTCGATCCCAAGTATAAGGTAAAAATTTATTTCTATTTGAACACCATGTTGTGTTGATATTTATCCATATTGACTCATTAGGGGTAATTTGAATGAATTACTACCAATTGTGTCACGTGGTGGCCCGGGAAATTGGGTAAAACTCGCTGGTAAGAGACTGATGTCTCGCCAGGTAAATCCTCGGACAGCTGTTAGCGTCAGGTTCCAGTTTCTTTTATGGGCTCTCGTGGCATGGTTGGTTTCGACCTGGCCTTTCAAGAGAAGGGGCTAGCGTTCGATCCCAAGTATGAGGTAGAAATTTATTTCTATTTGAACACGATGTTGTGTTGATATTTATCCATATTGACTCATTAGGGGTAATTTGAATGAATTACTACAAATTGTGTCACGTGGTGGCCAGGGAAATTGGGTAAAACTCGCTGGTAAGAGATTGATGTCTCGCCAGGTAAACCCTCGGACAGCTGTTAGCGTCAAGTTCCAGTTTCTTTTATGGGCTCTCGTGGCATGGTTAGTTTCGACCTGGCCTTTCAAGAGAAGGGGCTAGCGTTCGATCCCAAGTATGAGGTAGAAATTTATTTCTATTTGAACACGATGTTGTGTTGATATTTATCCATATTGACTCATTAGGGGTAATTTGAATGAATTACTACCAATTGTGTCATGTGGTGGCCGGGGAAATTGGGTAAAACTCGCTGGTAAGAGACTGATGTCTCGCCAGGTAAATTCTCGGACAGCTGTTAGCGTCAGGTTCCAGTTTCTTTTATGGGCTCTCGTGGCATGGTTGGTTTCAACCTGGCCTTTCAAGAGAAGGGGCTAGCGTTCGATCCTAAGTATGAGGTAGAAATTTATTTCTATTTGAACACGAGGTTGTGTTGATATTTATCCATATTGACTCATTAGGGGTAATTTGAATGAATTACTACCAATTGTGTCACGTGCTGGCCCGGGAAATTGGGTAAAACTCGCTGGTAAGAGACTGATGTCTCGCCAGGTGAATCCTCGGACAGCTGTTAGCGTCAGGTTGCAGTTTTTTTTTATGGGCTCTCGTGGCATGGTTGGTTTCGACCTGGCCTTTCAAGAGAAGGGGCTAGCGTTCGATCCCAAGTATGAGGTAGAAATTTATTTCTATTTGAACACGATGTTGTGTTGATATTTATCCATATTGACTCATTAGGGGTAATTTGAATGAATTACTACCAATTGTGTTACATGGTGGCCCGGGAAATTGGGTAAAACTCGCTGGTAAGAGACTGATGTCTCGCCAGGTAAATCCTTGGACAGCTGTTAGCGTCAGGTTCCAGTTTCTTTTATGGGCTTTCATGGCATGGTTGGTTTCGACCTGGCCTTTCAAGAGAAGGGGCTAGCGTTCGATCCCAAGTATGAGGTAGAAATTTATTTATAAATATATATATATATATATATATATATATATATATATATATATATATATATATATATATATATATATATATATATATATATATGGTAATGTATATACTGTATATATATGTGTGTGTGTGTTTGTGTGTGTATTGTTCTAAAATGTGGCAATTCCATCAACTCTATGAATCCTAAGAAAATATATTAAATAGAGAACTATAGAGTTTTCCATGATATTATATAATTAATCCATCTAAACATGCTTACAAATAATCACTGTTCTTAGAAGTAATTGGTACATTGTTAATTCAAATACACAGACGCAATTGGTTTAAAGATATTTAAACCATTTGTGTGTGTGTATTTGAATTACTTGTTCTTTGCATATCTTTACACACATCTTAAATCTTATCATTGCAAATATCGTGTAACATAAGCATAAATAATTTTCTGAAACAGCCTAACTACTGAGGATTATTCGTAAGTATAACGAGGATAACGAATAATACATTTGACGATTGCTCTATAATCCTTTTGACATATTCCAAAGATTTCCTGCTAAGAAACGACCGCGTCTCCGCTAGAATAGGTAGCAATAAAGTGACTCCCATATCAGATAGCATTTTAGACAAGGGAGAAGAACTTAGAGAAACTTGTCGCGACATTTATTGTTAAGAACGAACAAAATGACAAGGTAGGATTATAAATAAGCTTGATGGCGGAAATACTGTGGCCGAGACTTGAGATCATTTAAACAAGTAATCTAAACAAACTAAGGTCCTTATGAGAAAGCAAAACTTATAAGTGAAAAAAAAAATTTTATCTAAATATTTTACACGATATTTTTTTTTTATCGGTCTTACTTTGCTATTGAGTGTCTAAACCCTGTATCTCTTGCAAGGTGACCTTCTACAGAACGCATCTTGTGCAGAGTGCCCTTTTTCACATGTATACAATTTTTTATGGGGGAGCTATATACTGCACGTATTTCACACATGCTCGTACATTGTAAAAGTTTTTCCTTTTTTGTATATTTTGCTATTTCCCCGCACTGATAACAGAACCGGTTTAAGCTTGCCTTTTGATGCATTGTCTGATATTTATGATATTCATGCTCGGAACTCCTTATATATAAACTCGTTATCTGTTGAAATAAAGATAGTTGCATTTGTCTCACCTCTCTATCATAACCTATATGCTCACTCGCACACTATACTTTTCTTATCAATACTCATTCGTATCAACCTTGTTATCATTCGGTGCATTAGCCTTATTAATTGTTATTATTGAATAAATTTTCTTTCTTCTTTACTCTGGTTTGTGTACATCTGTTGATGGATATTTAATAAAAATCCGCTGTCCCAATTTTCTTATGAAAGAGAAAAATTTAATTTCAGAAAAATAGTTAAATAATTTACAACGTAAAAGGTGATTTTGAGATATTTCCTGTGTTCTTTCAAAAGATCCTAGTCTCGTGGAATACTCATTTTCTTCGTAATTTACAGTTTAGCCAGAGCATTTTTCCATTCGCGCATAAAGTACCTCGGATAGTAATTTTAAAGAAATATGATTTCAATTATACCTTCATCAAATTTTTAGTTCCTCCGAGCTCTAATCCTCACACTTCAAGAGAGAAAATAAGCAAGATGGAAAGACGGAGAAGCAGTGAAAAAAGAATGGAGATGAAAATATTAACAAGACATCAAGTGGAATAAGAATAAAAAGAAACGGATAAAAAGAACATGTTCCTTTTGAGGGAAACATGGTCATATTTAGACACGAGATTGACGTTACATTGAGAAGCAATCAAAAGGCTTGAAAAAGAGACTCCCATGAAAAATTTAAGAGCGGCTGAGGTTAACGTCATGTAAATATGTAAATGTAAACATTGATATCAGGCGATTGAATGCAGAGTCTGCTTCGAAACAAGAAATCAGTCTGGAGTGGAAAATCTACTTGCATTTCTTAGACGACTAACAGGTTACTTGTCTGTCCGAGGAAGATTCGTAAAGGCTTTCTTTATGGCCCAGTATAGTAGTTCTCACCCAATCTAAGGTTTTATGTATGCTTTTATGTGTATCTCACTTTGTCTGATCAACAATGATATGGTCTGAATACTTTGTTAAAATGCATGATTTGCATCTATTGAATCGTTGGTGTGACACAATGCCTGTCTCAAATATAACTCGTAAGCTTTGCTATTGCCTAATGATACATTCGATTCCTATTGTACCCTTCTCTTATTATGAAACCCCTATTCACGGAAGAATTGTGTTATGTGGACTAATGCCTTAATAACTGACATTATATTTTCCCTTACCTTGGTCTGTGATTCGATTGTATTTTCCTTCTGCGATTTCTTTTATTTACTCGGCTTGTCCATGGCAGGTAAATTTATTACAGATTTGAATAGTTAATTTTCTATCCTTGTCTTTACTCTCCGTAGGGAGGTTGGTAACATTATTGCATACCAATCTGTGCATTACCAGCACTCCTTATGGCATCTAGCTACATTCACTTTTCAACCTTCTGTTATATCCCTATTTTTGCTTCCTTTCTTCCATGGCTTTGCAACATCTTTAACTTTTACTTTCCACTGCAACTTCCGGGTTTACCTACAATTGGAAATGGGTGCTGAATTGCCTCCCAGGACCCAAGTGTCGGTTGTTATGGCAAACATTCATTAATCCAACCCAATCCTTAAACCCGTTGGTTACAGGCTCATCAAAACCCCCTTCTTGGACGAATTAGCTACTATTGTATATCTCAAGTGATTTATCCCATCATTGTTGTGATGATAATTGATATAAATATATATATATATATATATATATATATATATATATATATATATATATATATATATATATATATATATATATATATATATATATATATATATATATATATATATATATATATATATATATATATATATATATATGTATATATATATATCGTCGTCGTCGTCGGCGCCCACTCGTGTCCGAGTATTGGGTTCTGTCGTTAGCCATCAGCCTCCTATCTGTGGGGTGGGTGCTTATGCCTGATGTGGCTGTTAAGTCTTAGTCTGTGGTAGAAGAGTCGCGGACAGTGTTCACAAGGGAGGGTAGGTGGTGGGCGGGACTGTTCTAATCGCTCTCTCCTTCTTCTCCTCCTAGCCTCCACATTTTGTCTCCTCCTCTCCTCGAAGTCCACGGTGCCATGGTGTACTGTACTCCTCCAGGTTTTCCTGTCCCTGGCTGTTTCTTCCCACGAGGAAGGATCGATGTCAGTTAGAGACAGGGTGCGCTTTAGTTGATCTTTATAGCGCATTTTCGGGGCTCCTCGTGGTCTGGTGCCCTGGGTCAGTTCTCCGTAGAATATTTTCTTTGGGAGCCTAGATGGATCCATCCTATGCACGTGTCCTATCCAGCGGAGGCGGTGGTGGATGATGGTGGCCTCCACGCTGGTCAGCGAGGCACGTTCTAAGACTACAATGTTGGTGGCGTGGCTCTCCCAGGGGATTTTCAAGATCTGCCTCAGTTTCATTTGTTGGAAGCGTTCTAGGATTTTAATATCGTTTCTATATAGCGTCCATGTTTCACATGCATACAGGAGTGTGGAGAGGACTACTGCCCTGAACACCATTATTTTGGTGGTCATTGTCAGTGCGTGGTTGTTAAATACGCGGCAGTTGAGTCGGCCAAAGGCGGAGTGGGCTGCCCTGATCCTGTTCTCCACGTCCTTTTTGCTTGTGGGATCTGATGTTAGGATGCTCCCTAGGTAGGAGAACTGGTCCACCTGTTCTAACGGTTGGTCATTCACTGTGGTATTGAAGTTGGGGAGCATCAAACCTGGTGGATGTTGGACGAGGGTCTTGGTTTTGTCTGAGTTGACTTGCATCCCAAAACGTTTGTAGGCAGAGTTGTATGCATCAGCTAACGACTGCAGGTCCTCTGCCGTCTGACCTGGGGTGGCATTGTCGTCAGCATACTGCAGTTCTCGCACTGCACACAAGGTGGTCTTGGTTCTGGCGCGGAGTCTAGCGAGGTTGAAAGCGCCTCCATCCATGCGGAAACGTAGGTCGACTGAGGGTGTGTCTGGGGAAATCTCGTTGAGCATTGCTGCGGTGTATAGCGAGAAACACGTCGGGGCCAGAACACAGCCCTGCTTCAGGCCGCCGTTGATGGGGAATGGGTCTGAAATAGAGTTCTGGTGGCAGACTCTCCCAACCATTCCGTCATGGAGGGCACGCACCAGCTTGACAAAATCTGGTGGCAACCATATCTTTTGAGGACAGCCCACATGGCAGGTCGAGGTACTTTGTCGAAGGCTTTTTTCAAATCCCAGAAGATGAACATTAAGGGCTGTTGTTGTTCGAGGCTCTTCTCTTGTAGTTGTCGCGCACAGAAGATCATGTCTATGGTCCCGCGGGAAGGTCGAAAGCCGCACTGGGACTCTGGCAGGACGTCTTCTGCGAGAATAAGGAGGCGGTCAAGGAGAATCCGAGCGAAAATCTTACTCGCGATGCTTAGTAGTGATATTCCCCGGTAGTTGTTACAGTTCTCCCTGTCTCCCTTCTTGAAGATGGTAACGATGTTTGCATCGCGAAAGTCACTGGGGGGGGGGGTCTTGGTCTCCCATATTTTCAGTATAAGGAGCATCAAACGGTTCCTCAGGCCGGGGCCACCGTGAGTGAGGAGCTCCAACGGGATGTTGTCTGGCCCTGGGGCTTTGCCGGGCTTCATGCGCTGCAGGGCCTTGTTGAAGTCATGGATGGAGGGTGGTAGTGCCATCCAGTGACGGACGGGATGCCGCGGGGTCATTCGCAGGAGATCGTCTGGGGTGTCTGCTTGGTCATTGAAGAGGTTCTCAAAGTGAGACCTCCACCTGGCCAGGATGCCCTCGCTGTCGGTGATGGTCGTGGCCCCATCCGCGTCCTTCAGGCTGCCCACTGATGACCGTGTGGGACCAAATATTTCTTTTGTTGCTGCATAGAAGCTGCGCAGGTCACGTTGGTCAGCGAAACTCTGTATTTCTGCAGCTTTTCTTTGCCACCAGGTGTTCTGGGCTTCACGGATACCTCTTTGGCAACCAGCTTCAGCCACCTTGTGAGCACATTTGTTAGCTGCTGTTGGTTGGTTTTCCAAAGTCAGGCGTGCTTGTCGTTTGGTTTCAATGAGAAGAGAGATGGTAGCATCATTCTCATCAAACCAATCCTGCCGTTTCTTGGTGGTGTAGCCTATATATATATATATATATATATATATATATATATATATATATATATATATATATATATATATATATATATATATATATATATATATATATATATATATACGGTGACTTTTAAATCATTGAAGCATACATCGATTATTCACTAAAGATTTTCTAGAGTTAATGCAGTATTATCAATAAAATGACTTATTCATCCAACCCCCTTTACTTTATCTATTTGATAATATCTCAGTATTAAGTATTCATGGGATGTCATATTGATTAAATGAAGACCAAGCAAATAGTTTTTTGATGTCTGGCATATGGAATTGCATAGGGAATAGTCCGGGTTTTATACTAAGTAAAATATCTTCAGATAAACTCTTTTTCAAATATATTTTCACTACTTGTAATCTTTTTTTTTAAGAGAGAGAGAGAGAGAGAGAGAGAGAGAGAGAGAGAGAGAGAGAGAGAGAGAGAGAGAGAGAGAGAGAGATTATTAAAAAGAAATTATAAGCAAAAGCACCAAGAGGTTAATGCTTCTTCAAACATTATTAAGAAATAAACTTCCTAGCTCCTTGTACAGAGTAATTAAGTAATTATTTTCGTACTATACCAATTGTCTTTGCGCTGAATTGTCTAGCACTGAATTGTTGGCGCTGAATTGTCCAGCACTGAATTGTCCAGCGTTGAACTGTCGTGTCATGAAATACAATATGTGAGTGGATATAAGGTCTTATTGAACAGTACAGATAGAATACGGATTTAAGACAAAATAATCATCTGAAATATATAGGAATCATATTTGGGAAAATTTCTCACCCCAGCCACCATCAAAGGATAAACTATATAATGAATGAAAATGTGTTTAACAAGAATTCAAAAGAATAATTTTGGTTACTTTAGTTTTTTCGTGTATTCAATATCATTTAAAATTCCCTTTGCTTTAAAAAAGTATTGAAAATAATGATGAACATATTTATGTGATGCTCACAAAGACGTATGGGGCTACATCTCTTAAAAATGTTATTCTATTTTTTCCATAACGATGTTAACTTAAGGATCTGTTCTTTATTATATCTTCGGAATCATTTACCATTCTAAAATACGATTACAAATAACATGAAGGGCAAGAAAAATGCCATATCTTTTACGCTGAAATATGACAGTTAAGAGGAGCATTCATCAATTTCTTTTGATTTTTTCTAAAGACTTCTTTTTGCCATCTTTCTAAAGTAAGGTGCTATTTATCCTTTTAAAAGTGAGTAGCAGCGTATGAAATTTAGAACTTGTCTTCAACCAAGAATTTATACACATTTGTATGTCGAATTTATGGGTCAGCTACTGAGAGTTTACTTGAAAACTTAATGTTGTTCAAAATTTGGGGCTCATCGTCTGCACTGGTGCACACAGAACATCTCGAATTGATAGTCTGTATGTGGATTTTTTCATCTGTAGAGAAGAGTTCAGTTTGAAGTGTTTAGGTAGGTCCCTCGCTATGGGAAACAATCCTACAAGTAAGTATGTTAGAGCTCCTAAAGATCAAGCTCCTCAGATATCTGGAGATCCGCAAACCTTTGGAATACAGCTAAAAAATTATCCCAGAGAAGTAGGTTTAACAGCACTGACAGCAGTCACTCTCAAGTCTCCCCCTTAGTGTAATCCACCTCTTAAAGTATGGTTTACGGCATGCTGCTCAACATCACAGAAAACATGTTTTTGCGGATGTAGGCGTTGAAAGTGCATATGTGGTTGGGGATATTACTATTAGAAGGAAACTTCCATCCACTTTTTCAGAATTTACTGCTAAGCTGTAGGCAATAATTCTCGCAATCCGATACATTATTTGTAGTAATAAACTTTTTATACATTTTTACGGATTTCAATAGTGTTTCAATCTCAGACAAATTATGACATGCCATCATCTAATACAAGATGTGCATGAATGCTTAGTATTTCTGCAGTCCAGGAAGAATATGTGTTCACTTCTATTGGGTCCCTGGCCACCTTGGGTGTATGGAAATGTATAAGTAGATAAGGTAGCTATGGAAGCTTCAGCGCTACTTAACCCATCCTCCATAAGTATTCCTTGCAAAGACCTTAAAAGTAAGATACATTTTCACTGTAAGAATAAGTGACAGGCTTGATGGTCTGAACTGACTACCAATACAAAATTGAAAAAAATCTATCCTTCGCTGGATAAATGGTCATCAAGTAGACGGGATAACATCATTTTAACTAGACATCTTTTAAAAAACGAAAGAAAGCATCTTGGAGGAAATGTATGTCTATTATCAATATCGAAACGCCTTCGAAGGAAATATGGGACAATATTAGAAAACTTCAAAGTCATTTTTTCCCTCGACCTTTACCAATACTAAGGGAAAATAATAGCTATATATCTGACCCCAAAGATATAGCTGAGGTACTTCCTAAGCATTTCACTCATGTGTCATGTGCTGAAATTATTCCCTAGCATTTCAACAAACTAGAGCAACATCTGCTGTTCCTCCTGCTTCTTCCAATACTGAAGCTTTTAACTTGCCTTTTAGTATGAAAGAGAGGAAAAATGCCATCTCTAGCTCGTCTTTGGCTGCCACAGGGGAGGATGGCATTTGATATGAAATGATTTCACATCTCCTAATGGATACTATGGAGTTTTTATTAGAACCCTTAATGGCCTATGGGCTTCTCATACATCTGATTCATGGCATTATTCAATCAATTCCTGGCCCCAAGTTGGGTAAAGACCCAAAACTGCCGTCTAGTTATAGACCTATAGTGTTCAAAAGTCACTAAACATCTTGAAAGTTGTATCGCATTTTGATTGTGGTGCTGATAGAACAACTTTGCTTAGAATTTTTACATCTTCGTGTTTGAGCAAGTTAGACTATGCATGTCTAATTTATGGGTCAGCTACTAAGACTGCGTGAAAAACTTGATGTTGTTCACAGTATGAGGCTCTGCGTCTGTACTGGTGCATACAGAACATCTCCCTTTGTTAGTCTGTATGTAGATTTTAGCATGCCTTCCCTTTCCATCCGCAGAATGGAGTCAAGTTTGAGGGTTTTAGCTAGGTTCCTCGCTATTAGAAACAATCCTAACAGTAAATATGTCAGGATTCTTTTGATCGAGCTCATAATAGATGAATAGTGCCAAAGCCTTTGGAAGTACAGCTGGAAAATGACACTAGAGAAATAGGTTTGTTAACAGCACAGATATCAGAGGTAGGATATCCCAAGTCTCCCCCTTGGTGTAATGCCCCTGTTAAAGTATGTTTAATGGCAGGAGGGATAAATACCTTACCCAAACTGCAATCCTTTTAAAATTATACATGCCCTTATTTTTTTTTTTCCAAAAATTAGTCATGGGTGTGAAATATACTCCTAATCCACCCCAAGCCAATTAAAGATATTAGATTATATACACCGTGCTGGTATTGGATTTGCCACAGGAGCATTAAGAACTTGGCTGATCTCAAGGCTCCTTGTTGATGCTGGAGAATTACCTTTAGACCTTTACTGAAAATCTTCTATTGTTCGGAATTATTTTATGTTGCAAAGACTTCCTAATTCTTTATCCTGTCAGACTGTAAACCTTGTAAGGCATTGTAGATATTTTGAGTTATACCCAAAATCCCCTCAACCTCATGGTTTTTGGGGAAAGCAATTAATAAAGTCTTGATATAGCAAGAAATATCCATTCCATTTAGGATATCAGCAACCCCTCCATGGAAATTACCAGAGATATTTTTTGGTAAACATTTTATTGGTATGAAAATTAATTGTAGAGGTACACTTTCTCTAGTATCTTCCATATTTACAACTGAGCTATATGGCATACTAACAGCTATTGAGAGACTAGTGTTAGTAGAGGATGTCAATTTTGCCATCGTTAGTGATGCAAGAAATGTCCTACAAGCTATAGAAGTTTTAAATTCCAGTAACCCTTTGGTTTTAAATATTTTATAGTTGCTTTTTATCATTAGACTGAGAGGCATAACAGTTCGATTTTGCTGGGTTCCGGCACACATAGGTATGACTAGATATCAGAAGGCAGATATGCTTGCAAAGAATGCTGCAGCTGAAATGTTACCAAGAAGGTATCCCATTTTCTGTGAGGATTTTTCACCTAGCATTACGAATGCCATTTATGACAATTTTCAACTTCATAGGGATAGTTTAGTTGATAATTAGATGAGAGAGATAACGAAAGTTATTTCTTCTTGGGGCTATACCATGATGCCCTGAAAGTGGGAAACTACTCTTTGTCGTCTCCGCATTGGTCACACTCGGTTGACACACAATTTTCTGGTAACTGGCCAACACCAGCCATATTGTAATGTCTGTTTGGTACCCTTGACAGTGAGGCATTTGTTGAATGAATGCCCTACTTAAGGTACCTTAAGAATTAGATAAATGTTTGAGAAACTTTTACTCTCAATCAAACAGATTATCCTAGGTTAGTTATTTATTAAAAAAAGATTGGAGGACTGGCTAGTACTTCTGCAGTGTATGAAGAATATCAGTGTTTCATTTTGTTGGGTCCCTGCCCACGTTGGGTGGATGGAAATGTACAAGTCAAGAAGTCAGCTAAGGAAGCTTCAGGGGTACTTAACCCATCCCCCATAAGTATTCCTAACAAAGACCTTAAAAGTAAGATACATTTTCACTGTAAGAATAAGTGGCAGGTTCGATGGTATAAACTGACCACCAGTACAAAACTGAAACAAATCCCCATTTTGGTGAATAATAGTCATCTTATAATTTTACAAGTGGGAGGGATAACTTGATTTTAACTAGACTGCGTATTGGCCAAACACATGCAACCCACAATTATTTAAGGAAGAGTTGGGAAGGGAGACAGGCTCCTCTTTGTAATACTTGTCAAGTGACAATAACTATTTAACATATTTTAGTCGATTGTTCCGTTTTTAATCTTCAAGGAAGGACACATTTACTCCAGGAGAAACCTGGAAAATTCTAATACCCTGAACTTGATTAAAAAATTTATAGCTTATAGGTTAAAGTGATGTCCATTAAATAATTCAATTAATTCATTTTATTTTTTTATCCTTTTAATCCCTTTTTATGTAGCATTTAGATGATGTTGTATGAAAGTTGTTTTATTGGTTTCATAGGTTAAAATGATGATCAAATGTTGTGAATGTACGAGTATAACTGAATAATTTGCGTTATATAGCGCCGAATGGCCTTAGATGCCGCAGTGCTTGGCTCGAGGCCTAAATTTCATATACAACTCAACCCCTCTTTGTAATACCTGTAAAGTGACAATGGATATTAACCATACCTTAGTCGATTGTCCTGGTTTTACTCTTCAGAGGAGGACATTTACTCCAGGCCAAACCTTTAGGATATATACTGAGAGACAACTGTAATATCCTAAACTAGAAAAGAAAAAATTGTAGAATATTGGGTTATATCACGAACGTTAAGTAATTATAAGTTTGCTTTTTTCTTCTTTTTAATCTATTCTTATTTCACATTTATAAATTATTGTATGGAAGTGGTGTTACTGGTTTTATAGGGTAAAATGATACAAAACGGTGTTTTGTAGCCTACTGGTATGGTTGATATAATTTATGTAATATAGTACTTAATTACCTTTGATGCCTCAGTGCTTCACTTGGGCCTAAATTTTATATTCATTCATTCATTTGATGAAGGCACATATGAAAGGATAATTTTTAAAATCATGTAATTAAGAAAATGCTCACATAAAAAATGGTGATTTAGACGTTATGATTGAGTAGGTGTAAGAGGAGAGTTGATTCAGGTTCTCTCTCATGTCGTCTTATCTCATATTAAATTGAAGCCTTTCACTTGGTTTCCCAAGTGGGATAATCTCTTCCGTAAAAGATTCTGACCCTCGGCGGACGTACTAAAGTTCCAGTTCAAGTATTCCCCACCCCGTATATTAGCCATTATATATTGTAAGTTGGAAAGGCGAGT
>NC_090736.1:82641011-82651011 GCF_036898095.1 Palaemon carinicauda
TCTGTAACTTGTTTCCTCTTGCTAAGGGTAGAAGAGAGACTTTAGCTTCGGTTACCACCTCTTCTAATAGGACACTCCAAAATCAAACCATTGTTCTCAAGTCTTGGATAGAGCTATAGCCTCTGTACCATGGTCTTCCACTGTTTTGGGTTAGAGTTATCTTGCTTGAGGGTACACTCGAGCACACTATTCTATCTAATTTCTCTTCCTCTTTTTTTGGTATAGTTTTTATAGTTTTTACTTTTAAAATATCTTATTTTTCCTTGTTTCCTTTCCTCACTGGGCTATTCTCCCTCTTGGGACCCCTGGGCTTATGGCATCCTGGTTTTCCAACTATGGCTGTAGCTTAGCAATAATAATAATAATAATAATAATAATAATGATAATAATAATAATAATAATAATAGTAATAATCTGCCTTTTAGGGCATTACAATAGAGGAGGGATAGTATTGTTTATGTGAATAAAACAAACAATGAAGGTGTGAGAAAACATACTTTTACGATATAACTGACATATAAGTTATTCATAAAATGTCGTTACTAAATTCTACGCATGTTTCTTTATTATGGGATGATGAAGATGTTGATTATGAAGATTTATAAAACAGATATAAAACAAAACTGGGACTTTTATTTCTTATAATTAAAAGCTGACTAATTTTTCAAGATGTTTAATGTGTTTCTGGTAATTTTTATTATCATGAGGATTGTGATGAGATTAAATGTTTTCTTAAGATATTGAATAATGTGAATTATCATGATGATTTGTGATGGGGTAAACCTTTTTCCTAAGAAATTTAATAAAATTAATTATCATGATGACGTGTGATGAGGTGAAATATTTTTTTAAGAATTTTAATAAAATGGGTGATATATAATGTAATTTATCATTAATGGGAAACCATTAAACTAATTATTTCTTTTATTTTGTTTGCTGTATCTTAATGTTAATGTGTATGACTTCCACAGGAACCAAAGGGTACGGACCAAGTGGTGTCAGGAATATGTTTAATCCATTAATGAAGAGAGAGAGAGAGAGAGAGAGAGAGAGAGAGAGAGAGAGAGAGAGAGAGAGAGAGAGAGAGCCTGGTATGTTGTTTTTACGTTTCTGGAAGATATGCGATTTTGATTCATAACATGTACTTTGACGCGGAAGCAGGAGGTCGTTAAAACAGTAAAGCAACGCGGCTCTAATAAACATCAGAATTCCTATTGAATGAAGGTGTCACCGAAAGTATACACATCCCCAATAGCCATATTGGTTGTCACACCTTGAAATCTACCATATAAAATAGGTAGGTCTCCACGTAAGTCAGTCCAGTCTAACATGTATCCCTGTGAGAAAGCCTGTTCGGCCTTATAGGAACCCCCCCCCCCCCTTGGGTCCGGGATTTCTCACTAAATTCTGTCTTTAGAAATGGACAGATATCCACCACGTACCGGAGTCTCCAGACTCTGAAATTGACGCCAGGCGTAGTAGGAATATTTGAGGAAGGCAGGAGTATGTTTTATTCTTGCCAGCTACCCAGTTATAAGGTACTTTACCACGAAGAAACAGAGCAGACGACAGTCTCATGTCAGAAGATGATAGAAAATAGCTTTTACAACCCGAATGGGAGGAAATCTACGAAAATTTAACTCCATCAATCCAGAGTCTACAATTTTTTGTATTTCTTTGCCTACGGGACCAGTAAGCTTTTTCTGTTAAATTTTCACGTATAGTTTTACTAAAGTAAATGATAAAACACACGGTCATGCCCCCATATTCCTGAGATTTTGCTTAATAATTCTAATTGAGAATTAACTTTATTATAGCGACATTAAAGAATAATTTAATTCAATACTACTTAAGAAGCCCTTCTGTTAATCAGTAGTCTAGGAGGCTTCACCTTCACACACACACACAGACACACAGATATATATATATATATATATATATATATATATATATATATATATATATATATATATATATATATATATATATATATATATATATATATCCGTATTTATATGCCTATCTAGTTTATGTATTTAACTGAATTTCTACATAAGTTAGTTTGAAATTGGAATACCAGTTACAATACAAATCACATTGACGGAGCACTTGGCAGTACTACTAAAATTGTGTCCTGTCTCTCTGTTTTATTAACATAATGAAAGACTTCACTAACAAGAACTTAATTGAGGCTCTCTAACGTTATTAATTAGTACCATCCAGAAGACAGAGGTGGATTACAATTATACATGATTTATGTGAGAATGAATCACAGCAAAATATCTTTTCGTTGCTCCTGCCAATGATCAACAAGGGAAATCAAACTGTACATTTCAAATGAAGAACTAATCAATTTACCCCTTGAAAGTTTAATTTGATAGTATCGTTATTTCAGAGAGGGGAGCAATATAGCTGGGGAGGGGGGCTGGTGGTCAGAACCCTACTATTTCCTTTACTACTTACCTCTAGATATAAATTTACCTCCCAAAACGAAGCCTTCTTTTCAGAAAACAAGAATATATTCTACCCCCCTGTTTTTGTCTCCGTATCCAAGAAGTGAAAAACATCTTTATCCGGCTTTTTCTTTTATGAAAAGGGCGATTAATCAAAGTTATGGATATGATAATAATCATAATTTTTTGTATTATGTTCTTTTTTTCTTTTGGCAGCGCAACGTAAACTTAGCATTTGAATCTAGATTTTTTTTAAATATTACATTTCCTCAAATTTCTCTCGAATATTGCAAATAGAATCTTATTACTTTATTCCTTCTACTGTTACATTACGTATCTTGCTTAAGATATCAATTACTGGAGTGACGTTGATAGACTTATCAACGCTAGACTGATTATTTGAATATAGGAAGAATTTTCATATTTTCAATTCTGATTTGGATTTGCACCTCACTCATAGAGAGAGAGAGAGAGAAAGAGAGCAAATCATATCATTTTACATACATGTAGACTATACCGTTCTCAGAAATGTTTACCACTCCAACAAAGACTGCTTATTAAGTTCTCGATAAAACTGATTATATTCGTAATATTCAATGGCTTGCTTTCATGTTAAAAACAATAAATTTCAACTTTCATTGTAACATTAAATCATATTAATGAAAACCAATTTTTTCTTATTTATCGCATCAATTCTATAAGGAACATTTCATGATAACTTGTTTTCGAGAACTATTTGCATTGCCTGATATATCACATAGAATAATAGTATCAAAATCTGGAATTTAATTGAATAACAGGTGAAAATGTACGTGAACCCTATTTAAGCGAAACAAATGGTACTGTATTTTGTTACATCAGGTTATCTTTAAATCTAATCCCGTGTGAAAAAAATCAGACTAATTGGATGATTGATCTTCATAAACATCAGGCCAAAAATAAATCAGTTTCTCCATTGTAAACAAATGCGTCACATCAAGGAATAAAAAGAAGTTAGAGTTCAGAAACGAAAAAAACCTCTCAAAGCTCCAGAAGGCTTTACCTTTTCATTCTTCAAAAGCAAAGGAAGAAAACAAAGCTTCTACTGGGGAAGAACA
This sequence comes from Palaemon carinicauda, assembly GCF_036898095.1. Lineage (NCBI taxonomy): Eukaryota > Metazoa > Arthropoda > Malacostraca > Decapoda > Palaemonidae > Palaemon > Palaemon carinicauda. The sequence continues at coordinate 82,644,562 of NC_090736.1, forward strand.
AACAACGTTAAAAGGTTCAGTAGATCGGAATCTGACATTCAGGGATTCATGCAAATATTATTTCATTTGGGCGTGAGTTCGGGACGACTGGTCTGGCTGGACTGAGATAAGACATAATCAGGCGGTGTTGAATTCCCATTAATTAGTTCATCGTATATTTTGATGAAATTGGAGTCAAGTTACATTAAAATTCCTTTAGTTTTAAGCTCTGTAGTGTCAGGATCTTCATCAAGAGTTAATTGGTAAGAGAGCTCAGAGGAGAGTGGGTAGTGTTCAGTGTATAAATAGAGCCTTTTTGCAATTGGTATAGGTTTTTTTTTTTTATCACCGTTTATTATTTATCTATTGTCTTCCCCGCCCGGTCTCTTATAATTATGATTTCCAAAAGGGGAATGTATCTGGTGATGTCTATCATGATTTAATCATAACTTGCCGTCTCTAAGTCAGCAACTTTCGGTAATCCTATGTTATTGCTCCTGATAACTCTAATGCTTTTGACACTGTTAGCCCAGAGCCACTTTAAGCTGAGTGACCATCTTTTGGCTTTATTCCATACTTGTAGTTTTTCACAGTTCCATTTATTTGTTGTTGTAAGTGATACCACCCTTACCTTCTCAACGCCTTTGGAGGATTTGTATATGGAACGTCTTAGAAGTGGCAATAATTGGTCTTAGAATCATATGTCTTATAATGATTTTTTGGATACATCTTGTTAAAAAACTACTTGGATGTTCCATGAGATGGAACTCGCTATAGTCCTCTTTATTTTGCTGAAACCTTTATCAAAACTACACGAATAGCAAGTTAGTCGTCAGCAGTGATTGAAAGTCCAATAATAATTTCCTTGTAAATATTGAACTCGAAAGGGATTAGTCTTCTTTTTTTCAATTTGTTGTTCTTCAAAAAAAAAATCAGAAAAGAAAAAAAAGCGAAATAGAATATGAAACAAAATAAAATATAAACATGCGTCATAATATAAGTTTTCAAATGTTGCCCAATGAATATGATGTAGTCTACTGGTGCATTATCTAATTTTATTTTGAAATAAATCCTCTAAAAAATCCCGAAATTCATTTATATATGTTAGAATATATTTATAAAATCTTTCATGTATGACATTACAAGCTATCTACGAACGATTGCCAATGTATTAATCAGAGAAGACTCAACATTTTATTTATTTCTCATAATTGAATATATCTCGTTTATCGGCTTAAATAAAAATATAAATACTAAAACGAAAATCAGATAAAACACTTGTGTTTAGTAAACTCGAAATTTCGAATTTCTTCTGATTTTCAACATTCTCTTCTGTTTATGTTTAACGATTATGTTTTGCAATATCATCCACATTTCATTTGGTGGATATCCTTTCAACGAAGCATTTGAACAAGAGTCGGAACATTTCATTGACAGGAGAAAAATATTTTATCTGTACGAGGTAGGGAAGCTGGTGGCTGAATTAAAGCCGAGATCATTCCTTAACAATTAATACAAATATCTACTAGATTCAGAATTATGATCAGAAGATTAATAAAAATCTGTCAATCATCAGTGTAAGTATTAACGAGACCAATTTGAAATAATATATTTTAGCATCTTTTTAGGGAAAGCATAAAAAGAAATGAAGAGCAAAAATGTAATCAATTACTTCTTAACATATCATAATTATTTTCCGACCTATTTCCTGGTCCATTTAGTGAATACGACTATCATCAGTTGTTTAGCTTCATGGAAACTATTTTCTACTTATAATGCACTCCCGTCTGCAGAGGTTCACATTTTGCTTCATATGAAAATAAACTAGCAAAATGAGGTTCATATTTTGCTTCATATGAAAATGAACTCGCTAAATGAGGTTCACATTTTGCTTCCTATGAAAATGAACTAGCAAAATAGGGTTCACATTTTGCTTCATATGAAAATGAACTAGCAAAATGAAGTTCCATTTGGCTTCTTATGAAAATGAACTAGTAAAATGAAGCTCCCATTTGCTTCATATGAAAAGGAACTAGCAAAATGAGGTTCCCATTTTGCTGCATCTGAAAATAAGCTAGCAAAATGAGGTTCACATTTTGCTTCATATGAAAATAAGCTAGAAAAATGAGGTTCCCATTTTACTTCATATGAAAATAAGCTAGGAAAATAAGGTTCACATTTTGCTTCATATGAAAATAAGCTAGCAAAATGAGATTAAAATTTTGCTTCATATGAGAATAAGCTAGCAAAATGGCTAGATATCATCGTGATATAAAAAGCTATTTCACTATGCAAGATTGCCTCATTAAAACTAACAAGGTTAAAGCACCTAACTCGTCATCATTATAGCATGAATTGTCTCTCATTTGTCAAAGGGTAATACCAGGACCACAGTAGATATGTCAATCTTGGTGAGTTTATTATTTTTTTTTAAAGATTAATGTGTGAAAAAATTTGTGTGAACGAGGACAATTCTGAAACAGTTCTTTGGACGATTCATGTAGATGATTAATTCTTATAAAATCTTATAGAAAAAAAATCAAGTGATGGAAGTAGATTGCAACAAATCCTCTAGAGAGCTTCATATGGAAGACCAATTTTGAAAGTGTTTAAAAAGAATTACATGAATGAGGTTAAGTCTTGGTGTTTTAAGAAGAATGCAATAAAAGTAGTTATTTATTGGTCTTTTAAGATTGAAATCGATGAGCTTAATTCTTAGTCAGTTAAGCAGAATAACCCTCTTAATGAAAGAATGTATGGCTGAAGTCATCGTACTTCGACAGAATATATTGTTTGCATGTTGAAGCACTGTGACGGGCAAGAGGGCTATCGAACTTGGGAAAATTGCTCCCCCAGTTCGAATGTAATTTCTCTCTCTCTCTCTCTCTCTCTCTCCTCTCTCTCTCTCTCTCTCTCTCTCTCTCTCTCTCTCTCTCTCTCTCTCTCTCTCATCTTTTTCTTAATGTGAATATTACTTCGACCTTCTAATTTCATATAATTCCTTTCGTGTTGCTGCCCCAACTGTATGAGTAAATTTCTCTCTCTCTCTCTCTCTCTCTCTCTCTCTCTCTCTCTCTCTCTCTCTCTCTCTCTCTCTCTCTCTCTCTCTGAATATTACTTTGACATTCTCCTAATGTTATAAATTTTCTTACGTGTTGCTGTCCCAACTATGTGAGTATATTTCCCTCTCTCTCTCTCTCTCTCTCTCTCTCTCTCTCTCTCTCTCTCTCTCTCTCTCTCTCTCTCTCTCTGAATATTACTTCGACCTTCTCCTAATTTTATAAATTTTCTTTCGCGTTGCTGCCCCAGCTCTATTAGTAAATCTCTCTCTCTCTCTCTCTCTCTCTCTCTCTCTCTCTCTCTCTCTCTCTCTCTCTCTCTCTCTCTCTCTCTCTCTCAATAGTACTTCGACCTTCTTCCAATCTTATAAATTTTCTTCCGTGGTACTGTCCCAACTATATGAGTAAAATTTCCCTTATCATATATAAATATATATATATATATATATATATATATATATATATAATATATATATATATATATATATATATATATATATATATATATACAGTATATATATACATATATATATATATATATATATATATATATAAATATATTATATATATATATATATATATATATATATATATATATATATATATATATATATATATATATATATATATATATATATTAATGGCGTGGATGTTTGTACTCTCGTTATTGCTGCCTGCTTTGATGAATGGGAGTTGGACCTTTTTGGCGGAACTATTCTCAAGGGTTGGGTCTTCGGAATCCAAGGGGATCCAATGCTTGGGGTAGGACTCTTGGCTTCTGCCGGAAGCCCATCATCACAGATATGGGAGGATGATTCCATAGTTTCTAGGTCTCGGCCCAACAGGCAGGTTCAGCTTATACTTCTGCCTCTATATCTGTTTTCGCGTTATGCTTGGGGTAGGGTATGGAGTGGACCATCTGGGAAGTATACTCTTTTTGTGCCGATAACTGTAGAGGTGTACTTCCTTAAATATTTTCAATATTCACTGCTGAACTATATGCTATACTAAGCACTATTTAGAAAATAGTATTCCCTGTTATGATTTTTTACCTACAATTAAGAATTTTTATAGTAATTGGCTACAACATTGGGATAGTTTAGCTGAAATTAAAATGAGAGAAATAAGTAATGTTATATCTCTTTGAGGTATAACTGGATGCCCCGAAAGTGGGAGACTACTTATTGTCGTGTCCGCATTGGTCACACTCGGATGACACATATTGCAATGACTGTTTGATACCCTTGAAAGTGAGACATTTGTTGATTGAATCCCCAACTTATAGCACAGAAAGAAACACATATCTGTTTGAGGGTCGAGGTAAGGATGGCAGGTTCATCCTTGCCAAGATCCTTGGACATGCGTCGTACAATGCTTGCGACTTTTTCAGTTTTATTTCAGAAGCAGGTCTTCTGAAAGTTATTCAACTTTTAAAACTTGTTTTCTTTAAGGGTTTTCACTGAATATTTATTTCTTCTGTATTCATAATAAACGATATCGGCGTCAGTGACTTTCGATGTCCGGATGCCAGAAAACTTCAAATCATTTACTCATTAAGAAGAATGAATTGATTGAAATAAATTCTGAGCCTTCTAAGTAGAGTGAAATAGACGAGGATAATTCTTGCTCATTTTAAAATAAAAATTAAATGGATGAGGTTTATTCTCAGCCTTTTTAGATGAATAAACTGGATGAGCTTAATTATTAGTTAATAAGCTGAATAAAATTGTTGAGATTACTTGCAAGCCTTATGATAAAAGAAAAACTAATGAATGAGGTTAATTCTTAGTCATTTAGTAAGAATCATGGTGATGAGGTTGATTCTTCCTAAGTCTTCCGGAAAGATTCAAACGGATAAGACCAACTCTGATAAAGTCTTTGAAGAAGATCTAGTAAATGAGGTTAATTCTTAAATGGGATTTTTAGCTAAGGTGGATCTATTATATGAGGTTAATTGTTACAAAGTTCTTAGGAATATTCATGAAAAAACACCAAATCTAGCAAAGTCTTTTAGGAATTTTCAATCGGATAAGGTGGATTGGGACTTGAGTTTTCAATGGATGGTGAGTTATATGGATAAACCAAATTCTTCCATAACTTCCTTAGGAAGAGATATAAAGACGGTGTTTGGTTACCCTCGAAAATGACATATATTATGAATGGTCTTAGTGATTACACCATAAATATGAATAACTATTTGACGAGTCTCTGCTAAAATAAAGTAAAATATTTAAAATAAAACTAAAATACTTTACTTTAAGGATATTACTTTCTGAATTGAATTACCTTAGCCCTTTATTGATTTGAATGCTGATATTTTGTTCAGCAAATTCAATGAATTCCTTAACAAAAATAAAAAATAAAAAATCCTTTTACGTTACAAAGAAAATCTGCCACAAGAATAATAGTTATGTCTATTTAAAGTACAGAATGGATACAAACCTAAACAATTATGCAAAGTCTTCTATATTGCAGGTTAAAAAAATATATATATCATCATCCCTTATTCTTTATATCGCTCTTATCAGCTGGAAAAATTCTTGCAACAAATATCACAAGGGAGAAAAATTCAATAAAAATCATTTGGCATAGTTGAGAGTTATACCAACAATTTATGAGTTAGAACTGATGAAAATTTCAGCGGCGTTCACATTCCCTTTGCACTTTGTAAATAAAAATAATTCAGAGCAACTGCAGTATATTTAGAGTTTATTCAGTGGCCTACATCAAATTTAAATTATATTTGTCAGAATGACACAAATTGAATATAATTTTTTTTTATGTTGCAATATATATCACTCTCAGAAAATTTCTATATATTACCGATTATTTGAAAATTCAAACTATTTACGTACAATAAACGATACGAACGCCACTTAGTGCACGGAAATACCGAAATTGTGTATGGAAATTACTACCTTCGTGAACTTGGAGAATTAAGATTTGTCAGATCATGGATAAGCATCAATGCATTTGCATCAAAAGTATAATGATTAAAAAACATTACAGTGAAACATACAGACAGAACCGGATCACTAACCCCTCCCAAAACATCGCCGACGTTACCTCCTACTTGCACAAAGTGAGGGTTTTATCCACACTCAACATCTTTAAGGAATATTATCAGATGCCCAAGAACCCAGAATATATCCCAATGACCTCCATCAGTACCCCCCTTCCGTAAAAGCACCTTCAATCGCTCCTGTTTTGGTCTTCATAATGCTAGGGCCACTTTTCAACACCTCATGGATGGCATCTTAAGGGACCTCCCTTTCTGTGTATGTTACGTGGACGACATATTTCCCTTGTGATCTCTTTCTCCAAGGAGTAACTCTTACCTGGCTACGTCAGCATGAAGCCTACTTTTCATAATGTACCATAAATCCACTATCTAATTTCCAACTAGTTTTAA
>NC_090736.1:82656011-82658511 GCF_036898095.1 Palaemon carinicauda
ATCTATCTATCTATCTATCTACCTATATATGTATATATATACATACATACATATATATATATATATATATATATATATATATATATATATATATATATATATATATATATATATATATATATATATATATATATATATATATATATATACAAGTACACACACACACACACATATATATATATATATATATATATATATATATATATATATATATATATATGTGTGTGTGTGTGTGTGTGTGTATCGTAAATTCAAAGACTAGATCCCTCCGGATAAACTTAGCTCCAGTTATTTTGTAGATTAACAGAAAAAGTGCAATTACCTCTCTCCATTTATCATTTGGATCGACTCGGTTTCTAGATTCTAATATTTTACGCAACTTCCCATCAAGAATACGTTAGTTGAACGATGAATTCACACTAAAGTATAATGGTTAGTCGTCCATTTGCCATTTGGGTGAACCTAAGAAGTTTTCTGGTGCAGCATTAGGCAATTTGGCATATATGTATATCATTTTTGCCATTACCCAATATAATATTGTCTTCAATATCTTGATAATTGTACATGACACCCACTAAAAATATTGCATATTCCTACATTTCCATGGTCAACAATCACAATAAATATTTAAAGGTATCCCATATGGATACCTAAGTATATGTATTTTCTTAATATCTTAGAGATTTCGAGGGATAATACCAAAAAAAATGTGTACCCGAATGTTTTCATTGTCATACATTTAGATAACGACATTAAACATGCTCCCATGTCAATATATAAGTCTATACATGTATACAATGTAGTTCAGCTTTTATCGAAAACCCTCTTTCCCTTAAGGGACATAATGTTATGCCTATAATGCATTTCCTCAGGATAGATTGGTCAACAGAAATCATAAAATATTTTCTTAATAAGACAATTATTTTTTGTGCATGTGAGGAAAAAACAGACAGAATGTGTTTGAGTTTCTTAAACTTAAATTTGCTATCAAGAATCACACCTAAAATCTTAAAGAAGTGATATAGAGTTAGGAGCATTATCAATGGAGAAATTTCGATGTAGAATAGCCATTGTCCTCTATCTACTGACAATGATACTTTGAGTGTTGTTAAGGTTTAATTTCATGCCCCATAATTTGCACCAAACACTAATTTTAGCTACATCTCTATTATGGTATTTATGAGCCACAGGTATACATTCAGGAGATGTAATTGGTGCAAAGCGAGTAGCATCGTCTGCATAGGCAGCAAGCTTGCTTTTCAGGCCTCACCACAGTAATGAGCCTAGAACACTACCCCGAGGAGCATCAGATATTCCATTCCTGTAATCTCCTTATCTATTTCATAGCCAGTGGCTATGGAGGGTTCGAGAAGGGAAAGAGTTCTAGAGTTAAGGTTTAGGATCTTAATGGAGAAAGGTGTGAGCAATTTATGAGGATTGTGAGAGAGAGAGATGACTGGAAAGATTGAATTTAGAGATTAGACATGATAATAGAGTGGAAAATATCTGCTTAGTGGGAAGAACCAAAAGATATGGTATTTAAAAAGAAAGAAAGTGTTGTTGAAACACAGAGGTGCAAGAATCAGTTAAAAGATAATCAAAAGCATTCAAGTAGTAAAATGTAAGACAGGCACAGAGAGCATAGGAACGGTACAGAGAAGGGGAGAAGGACTGTGGATGCCATCTTTACAATAAGGTAGTCACAGGAAAAGTGACTAGAGGGAAACCAGAAGCTCTTCTGTGCCTTTGAAGATTTAGAGAAGGCTTAAGGAAGAGAAAGTCCCAGAAAAATTAGTTAGAAAGATAGTGATGATATACAAGAGAACAAGGACAGAATTATTAACAGCTGTTGGTAAAACTGAAACTTTTGAAGTTCGCGTTGGATTACACCAGGGGTCAGCATTAAGCCCGTTTTTATTTGCGCTGGTCATGGATGTATTAAGTGATGGCTCCTTATGCAAATTAAATAAGAAGTGTTAAGATATATTTTTTTGCTCTTGAAAAATACCGTACATTTGTATATACGTTCATGACCTTTTCGAATGATTTAGGATCTTTGAAGTTTCCCACCTTATGACTCTTTTATTGAAGTGTCCTCAGAAATCCACCTATATTTTTTTTTTTTATTAAAAAATGGTGATTTAATATTTGACGAAATAGAATTAGAAAAAAAAAATGTTGCTGTAAGAATATAATTAGTGAGGACTGGAATAATGCACAATGATACCCCAATCATCGTTCAGTACCTCAGTAGTAGTATCGATTTTAGTTGGACGTGTTCTGAACATGTTTTATTCGTGTCCTACATATGAAATTAAAAAAAGAAAAAACTAATCTCCCCATTTAAAATATTGTACCTCATCCCAATTATCACCTAAACTTTTATCACTTGATTAAATACATTTGTATAAAAAGATTGAAACTACGCAGCACTTTCTTGGCTTCCTATAATCTTTATTCTCATGTGATAAAAAGAAGTCTATCCGTTCACAGACCCTTT
>NC_090736.1:82666011-82668511 GCF_036898095.1 Palaemon carinicauda
TAAATTTTCAAATGTAAATATTAATATGATCCAATTGAATGCAAGGGTTGTATATTATGCTAGTTGTCTAGAAGATACATAGCGTTTTTTTTTTTTTTTTTTTTTTTTTTTTTTTTTTTTTTTTTTTTTTTTGCTGCTGCTCCAAACTTTCCCATTCCTTTGCCTCTAGGTTGATTATTGCAAGTTATATCTATCTGACTTTATCTGACTGTCTTTATCTCAAATTTAAATATTTTTTTTTTTTTTATTGTCATTAGTTGTTTATTACAAACTCTATATCTAAATGTGCAAAATTCATACTGTATTCCTGAATTATCTGCCGTGTATCCGGCTTTACCTAGTTTCATGGGAATACCATTTTTTTTCCCTTCAACTATTTCGAGCTTATTATATTGCTGGAAGGGAAGCTTCCTTCTGGTTAAATTATTCATGGACGATTCGTACAAGGAACATGGAAAATTCATTATATGAGACATGCATTCAGACTTTCTGGAATTATTATTTTCCTTAAATAGAAAAACAAAATGTTTTTGTTGTTTGAGGAGATTATTTAGTACAGCCTTTGTTAGAAAATAATTACTACTACTACTACTACTACTACTACTACTACTACTACTACTACTACTACTACTACGAAAGAGAGAGAGAGAGAGAGAGAGAGAGAGAGAGAGAGAGAGAGAGAGAGAGAGAGAGAGAGAGAGAGAGAGAGAAAGAGGGGGGGGGTTATAGTCTTTATCTGACATTATAGGCTTGTACCTTTGAAAAATATAAGATTTTCATATATGTTTCCTATTACGAACATATATGCATATATATTTACACACAAACACACACACACACATACACTCACACACACAGACACAGACACACACACACACACATATATATATATATATATATATATATATATATATATATATATATATATATATATATATATATATGTATATATATATGTATATGTATATATATATATATATATATATATATATATATATATATATATATATATATATATATATATATATATATATATATATATATATATATACATATTCATCATCATCATCAATCGTTATTAGTCCAGTGTAGAACAAAGGCCTCAGACATGTTCTCCCACTTGCACCTGTTTATGGTCTTTCTGTGCTAGTCCACACCCTCAAACTTTTTTAGTTCGTCGATCCATTGTCTTCTCTTTCTTCCTCTGTTTCTTTTATAATCTATAGGATCCATTCTCTTATTCGTAATGTCGTTCTATAGTGTGTCATTCTCATTAAAATTCCTGGCAATGTCTATTTCTTTTTCTTGCAAGTTTTTAAAATATCCTCTACCCCACTTTAGTTTGCTCGCGTATCCATTTCATATTTTTTTCTGTCCCCTAGTGTTATTTCCATCATTGTTCTTTCCATAGTACTTTGATTTTTAAATAGCTTATGTTCTAAGGCTTTAGTAAGGCTCCAAGATTCTGATGCATAAGTTAATGATGGTAGAGAATCTCATTAAATACTTTTCCTTTAGGAGAAAGTGGCATTTTACTTCTCTAATATCATTTTTTCACCAAATGCTCTCTCTCCCATTCTTATCCTTTTTTTAATTTCGGTCTAGTGTCTTGGGGAAACACTTGCTGTGTGTCCTAAGTGCGAATATTCATTAGCAATTTTTAGAGGTGCATCCATATTTCTTATTTGCTGTCTCTGTATATTCATTAAACAATGACTTATTTTTACTTATATTCATTTTCACTCCCTTCTTTTCTGCTTTCTCTGTTCAAATCTTCTATCATCTTTTGTAATTCCCCTCATAATTCACTAAACACAATGATGTCATCTGCCAATATTAAGTTTTTAAGTTATTCCACATTAGTATCAATTCCTACGTTTTCCCTATCTATATTCTTAAAAACTTCTTCTAAACATGAATAGTTTAGGAGAGATGGAAATCTCTCCATCTAACTCCTTTCACAATCGGAATTTTCTCACTTTTTTATATAGTTTTATGATTGATGTACTTCTTGCATAGGTATCTTCAAGTGTTGTAACATAAGATTATTCTATTTCTTGTTTTTGTAGGACTTTCATTACTGTTGATGTTTTGACAGAATCAAAAGCTTTCTTATCGCCTAAAAATAGTTTATCCCACTCTTTTGATTTTCTCCTTAGCTGGTTAATTACATGCATATGGTCAGCTGTTGAATACCCACTTCTAAAGCCTGACTGCTCTCTTCGTTTATTAAAGTCTATTAAAGTCTAGCTGTTTTTCTATTCGACCTAATATGATCTTTGGTAATATTCTATATATTACAGAGAGTAAAATTATTGGACGGTAATTTTTCTGGTCTTTTTTGTCTCCCCTTTTTATCAAATAATATAATGATAACGATTTTCCAAGCTGTAGGTACAGAGCATTCTTACAGACATTTGGTATAGAGTTCACCCAGTTTTACTACTGTGAAATTTCCTCCTTGATTTCCTCTATTATTATCAAATCAATTATTAGGTTA
>NC_090736.1:82671011-82681011 GCF_036898095.1 Palaemon carinicauda
ATAAAGTCATAGACTGGACCTACTGAATTAAAGGACCAAAAAAAAAAAAGGAGTGGAGAGAACTCTTTCATACTTATTCCGCGTTCCTTCGGCTCATAGCTGTACCCACGTTTTAGCCTTTTACGTTATCTCCATTCCTACTTTCTTTCTTTTTTATCACGAAAAAATTTTTTTTTTTTCTGTAGTAAATTATAGCAATTTTAACATATTTACTTATATTTGCGTAGGTTCTTTTTACATTAGTCTAGTAGGCTTATAGGATTATCATCATAAAGAACCTTAATGCATCTGAGGTAATTAAATTTGCTTGATGTTTGTGATTACAGTAGTAGCATTAAATGGAGTACTTGTATCTGATTACGTAGCTGAATAAAATAAGATTTTGGTGTTCTCTCATATTAGAGAGGGATTTAGATATTGTTCTGTTGTGTGTGGCATTCATTTAGTAGATTATTTTTAGTTGGAGCTGAGCAATGTTTTCAAGGTTATTTATTCATGTAGTTGAGCTGTGTTTTAGTAGATTATGCCATGGATTTGTAAACTTTATTTTACAATAAATAAAGTCTTGTTCATTAATGCTGGAATAGGTTTGTAAGTCTTGTCTGGGGTAGTGGCATTGGATGTGATCTTGCAAGGGATAATATGCAGGTCCAGGAATAGAATATATGCACAGAGAGAGAGAGAGAGAGAGAGAGAGAGAGAGAGAGAGAGAGAGAGAGAGAGAGAGAGAGACGTAAATAAGTAGGTGGATACTTTTTTTTACACAAAGGGGATATATTATTATTATTATTATTATTATTATTATTATTATTATTATTATTATTATTATTATTATTATTATTATTATTATTATTATTATTATTAGCTTAGCTACAACGCTGGCTGGAAAAGCAGGGTGCTATCAAGAGGGAAAAATAGCCTAGTGAGGAAAAGAAACCACAAAAAAAATAAAATAGAAGAGTAATGAACAATTTAAATGAAATATTTCAAGAACATTAACAACACTTGAATCGATGATTTGATGTTAGTGTAAGCAATATTTACGACTCCTTAAAATATGACAGTTATAAACGTGCTTTTTGCACGACTAATGATAAATAAAAAAGTTTATCAAATATATTCCAACATAAGGAAAATGAAAATCGAATGCTCATGAAACTGAAAATAGTTTTTAACAAAGAACAGAATTCCCAGGTAAAATATTTTTTTATTCTCTTTTGTTTACCCAAATTACAAAACTTACCTGGATAGAAATTGCATTTCGAAAAAGTTAACACGCTTTAAATATTCGGGAACTCCCGGTTCGTTGAACTTGGGGGAAACTCGTTTCATCAAAAACCTTATACGTAAGTTGCTCCTTAGGATATGGATATATTAAAATGGTTAGCTCGTCTGTAGGTTGGCATCCCTTTTCAGGTAGAACCTTGAGTGGTAATGTCTTGAGACACATTGCCACATCCTGATGTATATCGAACTACTTTGTATTAAAGACTGCCTAGCTGGGTAGGAAATATGGCACGTCCGCCAGGCATAAAGAACACTCTACCCATTGTACGTGGACTACAAAGGTGTATTAGTCGCTCATGAATGGCAGAGGCGAGGGACAAGACAATGCCCAAGAGACTGACTATATATACATATAATCAGTACACGAGTTTCTATCCATTAAGCTAGGACCAAGGAGAGCCAGGCAATGGCTGGTGATTACTCAACAGGTAGACCTATGGGCTCCCCAAAACTCCCCATCCCTAACTCACAAAGACGGTGAAGTGGCAGACACTACTAAAAACTATCTAGCTCAAGTGCGTCTCTAACTCCCGTATAGCAGAATGCCATCAAAAGAAGTTACCAATAGGTTACCACAATACTTTTTGGTGACCCTAATTCTCCTTCCTCCCAGTAATTCTGAATTGGATTACATTTTACGTAGTTTGCTCTAACATCCTCCATTCTCACCACGTGAACAAACCACTATAGAATATTAACTTAAATCAGATACAACAAATCTTTTTTTTTCATCACTATCTTATTCAACGACTGTTTTTTATCACATTACTTCTTATTCTTTGATCTCCACCAACATAACACATAATATAGGATTATCAAGCTCCTGCTTTTTATCACTTCTCATTTGTATCCAGTATTCACACCTACTTCCAGACAGGGAAGTCAATTTTGGTCTTCCAAGAAAACGAATTGTTTCATTTTCCACTCCAGAATAGCTCCTTGTTTTGAAGCAGTGTATGTATCCACCTGTATGATATTAATGTTTACATTTACATATTTACGCGACGTTAGCCTCAGCCAGGTTTAAACTCGAAAGGAAATTCTTTTTATCAAGCATCTTGCAGCTTCTCAATACAGCATCAATCTGTTATGTCCGCATGAGCCATGTTGTACTGAGAAGCTGAAAGGAATACTGACTTCATCTTTATTTTCTTTTTCGTTTGAGCGCTCTCTTGAAAATGAAGATCGGCCACATGCCGGAAATATTATTCAAGGTTGTCCATCACATTATCTGCATTTTTACATATTAATCCGTTTAATACCCAATGAAAATTAGTTCTTCAAAAATATAAATTCACAAATGCCTAATTCAAGGTCGTTAATTCTTCAGTCACGTTATTTTGGACGTTCTGAAAAACTCAAGAAAGAGTGAGTTTTTGCAGTCTAAAATACAGGTTATTATTCCATTTTCTTACGTTGGAAGCAAGCAGTTCGTGGAAGTAAATCCTTTGGAAGAATTCACATGGTTTGATTTTGTACCGATATTCATTTTATTCCTTATTTCTTATTTTATCATAGCCTCCGTAACATTTTGTTGAATGGGTTTCACTGTGTAAAATAATATGCTTCTGTTTCTTCGTATTGCTAAGATTTTTAATAAACTTCCAGTTTCAAGTATTTTTTTTTTTTTAGTTGAAATTCTAACAAAACAAATCCACATACCTTTCCGATAATATTTCAGAATCATTGTATTTATTTCTTTAGTATTATTATATTACAATATGCCTCTATGTTTGTGGATATATTACCCTGTATGTTAGATAAATTAACTTAGTTATTCCGTATGAATACTGATCAGCATACAAATAACCCTTTAACCAGTTTTCAGAATATTTTTTTTCTTTTTTTAAGATTACACTTAAAAATTTATAATATATTTAGTCAAATTATTGTTCCTCTGACCATATACCAAGAAATCGCATACATGATTTTTAGGTAGTTGTTTTAAAGGTTAAGAAATGAGTCAGGATAATCAGTTATCTGAAATGTTCTAACTTAGTTATTTTAGGTCTACGATTTAAATAGTTTTACGAGTACTAATGAACCGACGTGAGGTAATACCAGTTATGAAAAGTCAAAATATTAAATAACACAGATGGCCTATGAAATGTAATCTCAGTACACATTTAAAGTGAATATATAACTTTTGTAAAGTAACATGAAGTAGGTTTCATTAACAAGATTACAAAATCACATACTATTACACCGCAATCCCTACTTGCCTGTATCAAATCATAAAGAGTCCCAAAGGTATCTTATATTATTAAAGAAATACAAAATACGTTTATGTACTGCTACATGCAGAGCACGGGTCTATGTTATACAGTAGGTTTCAATAGAACGGTTTAGTACTTTCTTCCATCAACATTAAGTTGCGTAAAAGGTTAGGCTTGGTAATCAGAAATAGTGGCTTATAGAGCAATTACCCAGTTTTTAACATTTTCTTTCGTTAAAGCAACTCAAACAGAAAATGGCAGTAGGTTTAGACAGTTACATTAACACTTGAGTCTCTTAAGCAATTCATTCACAATAAAGTTATCATACAGACAGATGGGAAACCAATGTGGTCTGCTTTCCAGTGGACGTAGTATAAAGGACTTTAAGTTCACAGAAATGTGTGTTCCTTTATGGAAAATTAGCCTTTATATAACACGCCCCCCCCCCCCCCCCCAACTTCGGCACGTATTTTACCGCTGTGTCACGTGATACATTACGAAATATCGTCCCTAAATTCTCGTAAGGATCTTTGTAATAAATTAATTCTATGCTAGATAATTTCATAGGATGTTACTAAAATAACTCCAAATCACTTAATTAAAACACTTTCTCAAAGAACTCCTTACTTACTAAGATATTATTTCTTAAATGACGTCACTTCCTAAACTTCCACATGTGCTTGATTCTATTCCTTCTATTCATTCTAGAATCTTCTAGATTTCCTACATTTCATTAGATTTTTGCCGACCCGTAATAAAATACACGACATTAAATTTTTATGCGCCGTAATACATTCATTAAAATTACAATTCATTTACGTAATTAATATATAAAAGATTGAGTAATTACATAATAACTCAATGAACATAATAAATATGAATACTGGTATCACTACTCTGGTCACCGTAATTATTTTAAGCGCTTAAGACATACTTGATAATCCTCACCTAGATATTATTTCTAATAGCAATGACCATACATATATCAAAAAGAAATTTAAACAATTATCAAGTAAAACACGCCTCTGAGTGATGACCATTTTAATGTATGCTGATTTTTATCTTGAATTTTTACAATTTATAAGTCGTTACTGAAGATTCATTTTTTTTTTCGAATTTCTATCCCGCATTGGAACTATGTTGCAATTATATATAAGTGTTGGTTTTATGTATTTTTATATTCAAATGAACGCTGTCTTTCCCAGGTGATATATTTGAATCTGTAAAGTTTAGATTGTCATAGTTCCTTTATTTTGTTTTAAACATATTTTAACTTTATGAAAATCTTAAATAAGACAAGAGTTGTTGAAAACATTGCAATGATGTCAACATTATTATTATTATTATTATTATTATTATTATTATTATTATTATTATTATTATTATTATTACGTTATAGAACGCGTAGTTCACTATGTTTTAAGGTAAATGTCAATAAAGATTCCCCAGTGATAAAAATTAAAAAGAGGAAGCAGTTTGATAAAATTGAACGGTGTTTGCAGTAAATTAGATTTATATCAATTCGATGGTCAGACACTTTTATCAAAAGAGGCAACTACGAACTGCAGCGTTCTGTTCAGACATAAAATATTAACATATTTGTTAAAGATTATATCTGGTTCCAAGGGGGTTAAGCTGCGTCATATTTTGTGTATATTTGGCTATACGCTCTTTAATGTTATGGGTTGGCTATGCATACCATTGGAGAAATATGTTTTGACCTAATGGTATTACCTTACAGTATGTTGATTATTTTGGTTCTTGTATTAAGTTGGCTGACTACTCTCTCATTAGTAGATTATCCTGCTTGCCATGCGAGATGAAATATCGTGACTTGTATGTGTTTTTAATATGCTCTTACATAAGTGGTCGCAAATCATGCCTGTTACATATGGGTTTATAAAGGAGGCTTGTTGTATACTTTTTCAAGTATTATGTTTTTTTTTTTTTCCAAACATGATCATAAATGATGCTGGTTGCATGCTTGCTTGTAGATTATGCTTCTTCCATACGTGCTCATGAATCATGCTGCTTGCATACTTGCTCATACACCAGACTTCTTGCATATGTTCTCATAAATTATGTCGTTTGTATATGTACTCATGAATTATGTTGCCTTGCATACATGCTAATGAATTTGTCGGTTGCATATATGTTCATGAATTATGCCACTTGCACAAGTACTCATGAATAATAGAATAATAGCACTTGCATTCATCCTCATGAATTATGCCACGTACATAAGTGTTTATGAATTGAGCCTGCATATGTGCTCATGAATTATGCCACCTACACACAAACTCATAACTTATGTCTCTTGCACATATGCTCTTAAATTATGCTGCTTGCATGTATGCTTATAAATTGTGCCATTTGCATAGGTGCCAAAAATAGAGTTGCTTGCATACGTGCTTATGAAGTATGCTGCTTACATAGGGGCTTATTAATTATAATGCTTGCAAACTTACTTGTAAATTATGCTGCTTGCAAACGTGCTTACAAATTATGTTGCTTACATACGTGCTTATAAAATATGCTGCTTGTATACCTGCTTATGAATTATGCTGTTTGCATTCATGCTTATAAAATATGTTGCTTGTATACGTGCTAATAAATTATGCTGCTTGCATAGGTTCTTATAGATTATGCTGCTGGCACACATGCATGCAAATTATGGTGCTTGCATACGTGTTTTAAATGATGCTGCTTGCATCTGTGCTTATGAATTATGCTACTTGCATACGTGCTTAAAAATTTTACTGCTTGCATACATGCTTATAAAATATGCTGCTTGCATGCATGCTTGTTAAATATGCTGCTTATTTACGTGATTATAGATAATGCTACATCTCTATGTGCTTATAAATTA
Source organism: Palaemon carinicauda (assembly GCF_036898095.1). Taxonomy (NCBI): domain Eukaryota; kingdom Metazoa; phylum Arthropoda; class Malacostraca; order Decapoda; family Palaemonidae; genus Palaemon; species Palaemon carinicauda. The sequence continues at coordinate 82,677,384 of NC_090736.1, forward strand.
TGCTGCTCACATATGTGTTTATAAATTTTGCTGATTGTATTCCTGCATGTAAATTATGCTGTTTACATACTTACCTTCATTCATACGCTGCTCACATATGTGCTTATAAGCAATGCTACTTGCATGCGTAATCATGAACTATGTTGCTTGCATACTTGCATATAAATCATTCTGATTGTATACGTGATTATAAATTGTGCTGTTTCCATACGTGCTTATAAAATATGCTTTATTATACGTGTTTAAAAATTATTCTGCTTGCATACTTGCTTATAAATTATGCTGCTTGTATACGTGCTTATAATTATTCCGCTTTTATACATGCTTATAAATTATGCTGCTTGTATATGTGCTTATAAATGATTCACCTTTTATACATGTTTATAAATTATGCTGCTTTTATACGCGCTTTAAATTATGTTTTTACATACTTGCTTTTAAAGTATTTTGCTTTTATACATGACTATAAATTATTCTGCTTATATATCTGTTTCTAAATTATGATGTTTGTAAAGCGCAAATCTGATAAAAGCTAAACCAATATTTCATCTGCTATAATATGTTATTGGATAATTTGAAACAACAAATAATTCGTGGCAAAATATTTTTTTTTTTTTTTTCAAATCAATAATTCGATAAATTTGAGATATTTCACACTAACAAAATTTAAAAGTTTACCGGCTCTCTGATGATGTATAAGTGAAAACATCATTTACTTTTTTTTTGTAATATAGGATTTAAGATTTAAAAATTTCTTAGCTTATTATACATAAGCAGCACAATACAACCATCTCTAATTTCAATTTTAGATAAACATGTCTTTTTTTTCCCCTGAGTTATATGTAATTTGAAGACAAAGATATTACAATTTTCATCTTGGTATCAGAAAAAATAAGATATAAGAACTTTCCTCAAACTCAATTTTATTATTTCCCGGCGTTTTGTCAACAAATGTCCAATAGTTACTTGTGATAAAAATACCCCAACTATTAGTCTATGAAATTCAACACGAGGAGGCAGACATTATTATGAGTTGGCTTTTAATCAATAAAGATTTGTTTTAGTTATAACAATCATATATATCCATTTGGTAATTCACATAAACATAATAATTGAAGAAAAAAAAAACTGTTATGTGTGGTGTTTTGTTTACCTGTGTGTGTGTGTGTATGTATGTTCTTGTGCGAGTGCAGAAACCTCCATAAAAATGAAATATCTGTTGTTTTATAGTGTCAATATCATTATCATAATTCACAGTGTTTGTTATCTTTTTGCATTCTTATCCAAATGTATTCCTGATTCGCTTGTCGGATAAGTCAGAGAGCTTTTAGAAATAGAGGATTAACCCGTGTGATAACTTGAGTCCATTCATATGAGAAATATTGATCAGGATCATTTCCTCCGTTTATAAGCTAGGATTCAATACACTGATGAATTGGTTAGAAGGTCCATCCAACTAAAGTTATCAGTGTAATATATCCGATGGTTTAATCTTGATTTACCTTTATATTACCTGTTTGATGTCTTCTTCTCATCTTTCCTCAATCATGGTAATCTTCGTATTTTAAGCTGGCATTGTATCTTAAAAGCCTTTAAGTCAATTGCAAAAGTTCGCGCATATCAAATTGACGTATATCACCGAGTATATAATATATATTATAACCTAAAAGTTGCCTGACCAGGTCTTTCAGCCAAATAATTCTTCTTTCTCATTCATTTCTTCATCTCTGTTTCTATTCAGTAGCTGAGACGGTGTTTTTCATTCTCCGGGACTATGGCAGTTTATTCCTGGTCTGTGAATTAACAAATGTAGTTTTATATGGAAAATAGAAGTCACGTTTTAAGAAAATCAATTGATGGCTAACTTTGAAGATCAAAGTTTAGTTAGGCATGTATTATTATTATTATTATTATTATTATTATTATTATTATTATTATTATTATTATTATTATTATTATCATTATTATTATTATTATTATTATTATTATTATTATTATTATTATTATCCAAGCTACAACCCTAGTTGGAAAAGCAAGATGCTATAAGCACAAGGGCTCCAGCAGTGAAAAATAGCCCAGTGATGAAAGGAAATAAGGAAATAAATAAACGATGAGAAAAAATCAACACCAAATTATTCTAAAAACATTAATAATATCAAAACAGATATGTCATATATACACTATAAAAATATTTATGTCAGCCTGTTTAGCATAAAATCATTTGCTGCAAGTTTCAACTTTTGAAGTTTTACTGATTCAACTACCCGACTAGGAAGATCATTCCACAACTTGGTCACAGCAGGAATAATACTTCTAGAATACTGTGTAGTATTGAGCCTCATGATGGAGAAGGCCTGGCTATTAGAATTATCTGCCTGCCTAGTATTACGAACAGGATGGAACTGTCCAGGAAGATCTGAAGATCTGTAAAGGCCAGGTTTTTAGGTGATCATCATTAGTTTTAAAAATATTTAAAATATAAATATTTTTATAGAGTATATATGATATATCTGTTTTGATATTATTAATGATTTTAGAATAATTTGGTGTTAATTTTTTCTCATCGTTTATTTATTTCCTAATTTCCTTTCATCACTGGGCTATTTTTCACTGCTGGAGCCCTTGGACTTATAGCATCAGGTTGACATAAGTCTTTTTATAGTTCATATATGACATATCTGTTTGGACGTTGTTACTGTTTTTAGAATGATTTATAGTTGTTTCTTATATAGTTTATCTATTTCCTTATTTCCTTTCCTCACTGGGCTAATTTTCCCTATTGGAGCCCTTGGGCTTATAACATCTTACTTATCCAGCTAGGGTTGTAGTTTGGCTAGTAATAATAATAATAATAATAATAATAATAATAATAATAATAATAAGAAGAAGAAGAAGAAGAAGAAGAAGAAGAAGAAGGGGATGCAAAGTTTTCTCCGAAACAGCAAACAAGTCTCAAGTGGGAATGGACAATTTGGGAGAGGGACCGTTAGAAAAATCTATCGTGCTCTTTTTAAATGGACTCTCTTTAGATTTTATTTTTCTCTTCGCCCGTTATTATGTATTATTACTATTATTTTCATTATTATTAGGTAAGCTAGAACCCTGGTTGAAAAAGCAGGATGTTATAAGTCCAATGGCTCCACCAGGAGAAAATAGCCCTGTGAGGAAAAGAATCGTGGAAATAAGTAAACTACAGGAGACTAGGTCTTTCATGTATAAACTAAAAACTTCAAAGATAAGAGAAGGAGAAGTAAGAGAGAATAGTGTGCCCGAGTGTACTGTCGAGTATATATACATATATATATATATATATATATATATATATATATATATATATATATATATATATATATATATATATAATATAATATATATAAATATATATATATATATATATATATATATATATATATATATATATATATGTTATATGTATAATACATATATATATATATATATATATATATATATATATATATATATATATATATATATATATATACTCTATATATAATATATTTATATATAATATATATAATATATATATATATATATATATATATATATATATATATATATATATATATATATATGTTATATGTATAATACATATATAAATATATATATA
>NC_090736.1:82686011-82708511 GCF_036898095.1 Palaemon carinicauda
CTGAATCCTTATTGATCTTCACACTACTGCATCCTTATTGATCTTTACACAACTGAATCGTCATTTGCCTTAACACTACTGAATCCTTATTGATCTTCACACAACTGAATCCAGTGAATATAAGAATCTAGCTCCTAAACTCATAAAGCTTCATTAGCATAATATCCACGATGAAAATTAATTTGTAGCCGATGGAACCCTTCTAAAATCACTTCACCTCTCGCCATTTTTAAATAATTACTCTGTCGTCTCTTTGTAATGATTATTATTATTATTTTTATTATTATTATTATTATTATTATTATTATTATTATTATTATTATTATTATTAGCCCGACTTTGTTTCCGACCGGGGATTCTGTAAAAGTTGGCCGTTTCTGATATTTATATGTTTATTCTTAAATCACACTCAAATTCCTCTAGATTTTTGTCAGGTATGGTACCACAAAGTTTCATCACATATTGTTAAATATGTCATATATACATATATATATATATATATATATATATATATATATATATATATATATATATATATATATATATATATATATATATATATATATATATATATATATATATATATATATATATATATATATATATATATATATTTATTTATTTATTTAGGTCCAAATAATTTAATTATGTTTTTTCTTGGTTTTCATTATACTTAGTGAACTAGTATTGCTTAAGGAATTTGGCATTTACACTTGTTCTCTTTCATGTACCCAAAATAATCTCCATCTCACAAACAGCAAAAGAAATCTCTACAAACAAACATGAACTATTTCTTGCTGTAAATCTGTCTCACTTGAGAAAATACCTCTTTTTCCATGTTAGTCCTAAAGCTTTTAGTGTTTATCTCAGGATTTTCTCAATTGCAAAACACCCAAGTTTCTATTGTTTAATATATTTTATACCCTTTATTTTAATTTTTTTTCCGTCAGATTCAGACATTTAAAAAACAAAAATTTGGGGCTTTTAATTGTTTCTTGTTTTGTTACATCTACTGAGTATATTACTGCAAAACATAGTATGTAGTAATATGAGGAGTTTTTATTTTTTATTTTTTATATTTTTTTTTTTTTTTTTTCGTTTCTTGACATTTCATCGAATCAAAACAGTGATTGCCGTTAGTCATAGTGAAGATGCTTATCCATTATATGCAATGTAAAAAAAGTATGAATATAATACATTATGTATATCACTTTTTACACGAGAATCATCCATGATGAATTTATTTAAGGAAACATTTCTTCCAATAATGGAAAAATCACCCCGTTTTTTCCCTTCAGGAATTGTGTATTAGTATCCTAAGACATTGGCGTTTCTTATAGTAGCAGTATCCTGTTTGTACTATTCACTACTTTGCATCCTGGCCGCCTTAGCAGGATGGGATAGTTGTCTTCACCAATAGAAGTACATAAACTCTAAGAGCATAATAAGTCTGCTTGGCGTGGTGAAGGCATACTTTCTACCGGGTGCCCCCGCTAGCTGTCATAGCTTTGCTGTTAATCCATCAATAATCAGACAGAAGCTTTTACAAGTGACCCTTAGTTAAGATATAGGAAGGTCGGTAATGACCCTTGTAAGGTTAAGGAGGTTTTTATCAGAAAGCAGTAATTAGCGGTAAATGAGTGACGTCACAGGACCCTCTCTCTCTCTCCGTCTTCTGCCTGGAGTAGGAGCCATTTGTATTCTTGAACCTCTATTTTCGTTTTCTTTGCAATTATTTTGTTTTTCGTTACTTCTTTTAGCCTATATATTTTATTCATTTCTTATTTCCTTTCCTCATCGGGCTATTTTCCGTGTTGGAGCCCTTGAGCTTGTATCATGCTTTTATAACTAGGGTTACCTTAGCAAATAATAATAATAATAATAATAATAATAATAATAATAATAATAATAATAATAATAATAATAATTGGTAACGTGATGTCTTCACTATTAAGCACATTACATATGTTCTCCGTTAATAGTTCTATTATTTCCTTTCTATGTTTTATGCTTTTGTCCCCTAGATCACAAAGAAATATGTTTTCTATGATTTTATTATTAGTTTTTCATTTCTGTATATCTGTATTTCGTGTGATTACCTTACCATCTTTTGCACTTGTGGCACCAATCCATGTGCCATGCCCTTTCGTTACTATAGTTCCTAATTCATAGTGAGGAAACTTTCGGTCTGCATATCCAGCAACATATTGCCTCCCATTCTTCCATGGCTTCTTCCAAAATTTCGGTTTCTATTTCACCTTCATTTTCCCTTTGCGCATCTCTTTCAATATCGGTAGGTAAAAAAAACAGCATAGCCGATAAGCTTAACTAGTTTTGGTGATTTTCTTCCTCTCTTGAAATAGAATATTTTCTTGTCACTGTTGCATCTTTCAACATTACTTTTTTGTGCAAGGCGCCAGTTAGGTGATAACTGAGAGGCGAGGCGAATGCAACTTAACTTTATTCAACAGACATCGAGTTTAGATACCAGGACTTGCGAGCAAGAAGGTCTAAAAAATTCAGACAAAATTATTAAATGCGTTATCAGACTTATACAGGTTGGTTTATTAACAGTGCAGGGAAGAGCGAGTGATAAGATAATAAAGAAAATCGTTACAGTCTGTCTCTCTGTCTGTCTGTCTGTCTGTCTGTCTGTCTCTCTCTCTCTCTCTCTCTCTCTCTCTCTCTCTCTCTCTCTCTCTCTCTCTCTCTCTCTCTATATATATATATATATATATATATATATATATATAAATTATGAAACATACTCGGTAGAGTTTTGACACCAACAATGCATCGTTCCCTAGGAGGTGGGATCTGACTCTGTGCCTAAAATCAACACCCCTCGTGTTGATGGCATACATCCATCTACCGTATGCACCCAAAAAAATAGTCAAGTCCATCCTCGTTTAATCTATATGTAATAATTTACAATGCTCCAAATTTGTCTTTAACCATCCACATCCTAATACAAGTGGAATCACCGCCTTTACCTGCAAGAGCTAAGGACACCTGCAGTTGCCATAGGCTATCTTCTTATAGGTGGAACCTGGCATTTACCGGTAAGTGTTAAGGTAACCGGCAGTTGCCATTTGCCATTCAATCCCTTTCTAAGTGGAAACATTGGCTTTACTTGCAATAGCAGGATGTTTTATGAGTATATGTGATAACTATTAGTTTCGCTAGGTTTTTTTTTAAGGAAATATTGTGTCAGATCTCTTAAAATCGTGGTATTTACTATACATGGAATTGTTTTTAACATCGCTATTGCTGTTACTATATAACATTGATATACAGGAAAGGTTAAAGGTAGAATTACGTTCACTGAAACCACAGTAATGCATTAAGCTAATAGACTTGTATATATTTCTCTCTCCCTGTGTTAAAAATACCATAATCAGCTTTAATTTTAAATCTCTCTGTGATTTAATTAGTGCTCTTGAATGTATATTTTGCCTTTTTTAATTACTGCTCTTTAATGTATATTTTGCTTAATTTGATTACTGCTCTTTATTGTATATTTTTACTATGGTTTAATTGGAGCTACTACGAATAAAATGTTCACAGAATTATCCTCTTAAGGGAGTGATTAATATCATCACCTCTATGGCTACATTTTTTACTAAAAACAGAAAACAGGCGAAGCTAGAAGTGTGAGAGTCTCTACCTCGAAAGAATCGATGAACGAATGAAATGTGGGAAAGGTCTGAGCGTTACTGATATTTTTTGTCCAGAATTATAGTGATTCTCAAACGAAGGTGTCATAAACTTGTCCCATTCGCCGTTTCCTCTCTCCTAGATGCTTTTGTTTGCCGAAGCCGAGGTCAGAAAATGTTTCGGGTAGAAACTGGAAGTCTTGGAGATCTTGGAGCTCATTTTCGAAGAGACCGTCGTATTTCGTATATAGCTTTTCAAAAGCTTCAGGAGATTGGAACGCAGTTGCGTTGACCGAAAACCATAATTTTTGTGGGTCTTAGTATTTTCTTGAACTTGCCGATACAAGCACACAAGACATCGTTTTCATATTCCTGAAAAATACTCAGCGTCTACATTTTCAGAATAACATTTGGAACTACAGTTAATAGAAAGCATGTTTTCGAAATTTTCTTTATTTATCTTAGATGTTATTTGCGAAAAAAATTTAAAGTTAATCTCTTTGATCATTCGTAATTACTTGAATTGATATTGTTACTGCTGATTCCATTCTTTGACAAAGATTAACGATGTTTTGATGAGCAATAAGACATTTATTGCCAGATAGACAATCAAGATTTTTTCAAGATCTGAGATGCTGCTGACTTGATTAAAAGAAAAATAATTATCGTAAAATTACAGGTGTTGTTGCTCATTTATTAGAACTATTTTCAGTACATTAACTCGGAAACTTTGTTTACATAGAAGATGAGGCATCAAAGTCTGAGACACGACGCAGTCAATATTGGAGTGTGACGAGCCAAGATAAGGTTGTGACTCAAAAGTTGGTTGAAAGCAACTAAGTGGTTTTATTACAGAACATCAAGTTTATATATATATCAAGTCCGGGCAAGAAGGTCACAAAATATAAAACAGGCTATTTCATGTCCAACCGGCAACCGGTTCTGTTAACAGTTACGATAAGAAAAACAGTGCGCGGGGAGAGCGAAGATACAAAGGATAATATATACAAAAAAAGAAAAATGTCGGTGGTACAGGTGGACAAAAGTTCGGAAGCATCACATGTGCAAGCAACAGCCACAGACTCTACTCTAACTCAAGCAAAGCTAAATCGAAAGTAAATATTGATAAATATATAAATACATAAAAATCTCTATTTAAATGGTTATTTTAAAATTTTCCATATGTGCAATAGAGTGAGGTCTACTACAACTGGCATGTAATTTTCCACTTTTGAATTTATGAATAAGAGGAAAATTAATTTCCTTGATGGATGGAATGTCCAGTAGGTGGTGTGTCAGTAAGTTTTGCTTGGTTGGTCTTAGGTGGTGAACAAGTCATTCAGCTTCGGACGTTGGACTGAACGAACGAGCTTTTATAACACCGGTTATTATATATACAAAGGCGTGGCAAATCTTTTACATGGCTTAAAAGGGCAAGCAATGGTGATAGTGACTCTGGTATTCAAGTTAAATTGAAAGCCCTTTTGGCAGAACTTTCGAACTTAAAAAGAGATGTGCAAGGCAATTCATTAACCGTTGCCACTGAAGTGAAGAAATTAAAAACCGAAAAGGACTTGTCCTGGAAATTTCTTGGAAACAAACACCAATATGAGTTTAACAGTGAACTTAAAGATGCAATTAACCAGTGCCTTTGGGGCGTAGAAAACGGAAAATTGGACTATGTGAGAGAACAGCTTGGGGAAGTTATACACAAAGTACACAAAAGGAATAAACTTGTTGGAATTGCCGATACATCAGCAGGCAGATGGGAAACTGTCAGGCAGTACGAAACCAATCCGGTTGCGTCCGACAGCGAGGATGAATCTAGAATAAACAAGGCTGAGAGCAGGGCGCTCAAAAGCAGAAGACTCAAAGTTATCCTCGAGGCGGTTCTCGGCGGTCGTTTGACTCTACTGCCAGAGACAATTATTGGGGTTCAGGTGTTTCCGGTCACAAACCATATGGATCCGATCCGGTTGGAAGAGGCAGATTTTTTCGTGGTCAAACCAGCACCAATAGTTTCAACACCAGAAGTTCCGGCTTCGTCGCTCCGGGACCCTGTTTTGCTTGTGGGGAGTTCTCACACTTCCAGCGGAATTGTCCCTATTCCAGAGGTGCAACCCTTTTCGGAGCAGCCAGTACCGGCGGGGAGCAGGCAACTGGTGGGCCAGCAAGGAAGTAAACCGGAGGTGTCAACAGACATGTTAGAAGATGAGTATTTTGACTATAATAGATTTACCCATGATTTTTATGAATATGAGCAGGGACAGAAAAGTATAATAGTTAGGGGTAGGTTAAAGAAACATATTCAATCTTGGAGGTCAATTGGCTCGAGTGATTTTGTACTCGACATAACAGAAAAAGGCTATAAGTTACCTTCGTATTCGAAACCTTCGAGAACATTTTGAAAAACAATAAATCTGCTTTGTTAGAATATGATTTTGTTTCAGAAGCTATCCAAGATCTAGTAGATAGAGCACTAATATCAGTTGGCGAAATCCCCCCCCCCCCCATGTTGTAAATCCGTTGACTGTTTCCATTCAAAATTCTAACCGTAAAAGACTTATTCTTGATTTAAGAGAAGTGAATAAGCATTTGTGGAAACAACCTGTAAAATATGAAGATATTTGAATTGCATTATCATTATTTGAAAGTAAGGGTTTTCCAATTAAGTTTGATTTGACCAGCGCTTATCATTTTGTTGACATCTATGAGCCTCACACAGAATACCTTGGGTTTTCTTGGATAAATAGGGAAGGAAAGACTAACTTTTACAAGTTTAATGTTCTCCCTTTCGGAATTTCAAGCACCTGCTATATGTTCACAAAGTTGCCAAGACCGCTGCTGAAGAAATGGCGCGGTGAGGGAAAGTTTGTCACCGTGTTCTTAGATGATGGATATGGTTGTTCGCAATCTCTTGATGGCGCAATTAAACTTAGCCAGCATATAAAAAATGATTTGTTGTCATCGGGATTTATCCCGAATGCAACGAAATGTATATGGTCACCCACTCAGGTTCTGGAGTTTTTAGGTGTGATGCTTGATTCCGGAAACAGTTCGATATTTATCCCTGATCGAAGATTACTTAAGTGCATCAATACGATTTCAGAAATATTGAATAGTATTAAAGTACACAGGTACGTTCATGCTAAGAAAGTAGCGAGCTGTATTAGTCAAATTATTTCAATGAGTATTGTCATAGGAAAAGTTTCTCAAATAATGACCCGGAATTTAAGTATTGACGTACTCGCTGCTAGTCACTGGGATCAGTATATAAAAATTTCTGATGAAAGTAAGAGACGACTAGAATTTTGGCAAATATTTCTGTCGGAACTGAATATAAAACATACCAATGTGTCTTTTCAATGCTCAAAAATTGTGTATTCTGACGCTAGTAGTACAGAGTTTGCTGGCTATGCAGTCAGTGCGAAAACCGGTATTTCATATGGTACATGGTCCATTGAAGAAAGTCTTAAGTCTTCGACATGGCGAGAAGTGGTAGCTGTTTATTGTGTTTTACAGTCATTAGATCATATTCTGACTGGTCAGAGGGTGAAATGGTTTCCTGACAATCAGGGGGTTGAAGCGATTGTATCGAAAGGTTCTATGAAGGTGGAATTGCAAAGTATAGCTATTGATATTTTTCGATTTTGTATTGCAAAGTCTATTTTGTTGGAAATGGAATGGATTCCTAGAACAATGAATGAAAAAGCAGATTATTTGTCAAAGATTATAGACATTGATGACTGCGGTATCTCATTTGAAATATTTTATATGATTCAGGCTAGATTTGGAAATACACATATTGATTGGTTCGCTTCCGAACATAATGCGAAACTCAATTCGTATTATTCAAGATATTGTAGTCCCACGTGTAACAGTATAGACGCTTTTTCAGAACATTGGGGAGGAAAGTTCGGATTATTTTTTCCCCCAATCACTGTCATTACGCAGGTTATCAAGAAAATGGCCTTTGACAAAGCTGCTGGTGTTCTTGTTGTGTCTTGCTGGAAATCAGCTTTGTTTTGGCCATTTCTTTGTCACACAGGGTCATTTACATCAGAGGTAGTTGATTGGTTCGATTTACCCATTAACAGAGAGAATTATGTGTCAAGTAGGAGTGGAAAAGGTATGTTTGGAAATATTGATTTGAATTTCCTTATGTTGGCACTGAAAGTGATTTTCCTTCAATAAGTTAGTCAATATTATATTTGCGGTGAATGTGAGGCTACGTCCCTCGTACAGAACTGCTTGTATAAAAGTTAAACTGTCTAATTTTTGGTTTTATGAAAATTGACAAACTCGATACTGCATTCAAAACATAACTTTAAAGATGTAGATGCAAAATAGTCAGTGGTACTTGAAGCACACGCAGTATTGCGTAGGTGCAGTAATATTTCAGAAATTATGATATAAATTAAGGCAGTATTGCCGTGTTTGGAAGCGCAAGCAGTATTGCGGGAGCGCAGTTTTATTTAAAAAAAAAAAAAAAAGAGTATATAAATGAAGGCAGTATTGCCGTGTTTGGAAGCGCAAGCATTATTGCGGGAGCACAGTTTTATATAAAAAATAAAAAAAAAGGATTATATAAATAAAGGCAGTATTGCCGTGCTTGGAAGCGCAAGCAGCATTGCGGAGGCGCAGTTATAATAAAGGCAGTATTGCCGTGCTTGAATGCGCAAGCAGTATTGCGGAGGCGCAGTTATAACAAGGCAGTATTACCGTACTTGAGGTTGAGAGCGCAAGCAGTATTGCGGAGGCTCAGTTATAACAATGGCAGTATTGCCGTGTTTGGAAGCACAAGCAGTATTGCGGAAGTGCAGGTTTATTTTAATTGGTCTTTGAAAGTTTAAATGTATTTTATTTTAAGTTATGTCCAATTTCAGATTTATTAACCATCGACTTTACGTGTGTTTTTTCAGATCGATAAGACCAAAATTGATCAGCTCCCAGAAGTGATGGCGGGAAAAGTGCACCTACTTCCGAATTTGTTGAAGAAATCAAGGGCAGATTCTACCAGTTCATAATATCATGGAGCGTTTGTGTGCTTTCAGAAGTGGGTATCATGCAACGGCTTGGGAAGTGGAGACGCTTTGCCCGCCAAATCTTTCATAGTAGCGATATATTTGGCTTCTTTAATTCAGTCTGTAAATTCACCTAGTCCAGTTATTGCTGCTTTCTATACAATAAAATGGTACCATGACATTAACGGTCTATATTCTCCAACGAATTCAAAGTTAGTTGAAAATATTTTAGAAGCGGCCAAAAGAGTTTTGGGGAAACCAGTCGTTAAAAAAGAACCGATCACTGTTGATATCATTACATCTTTGTAAAACAGACTATACAAATACAATAATATAAAAAATCAGAGAACAATTTGTGCATTTTTGATAGGTTTTCTGGATTTTTGAGAAGTCGTGAAATGTTAAGTATTAAGATATCTAACATTGTATTTCATACTACTTATATGGCCATTTTTATGGAAGACAGCAAGACTGACAAATATAGAGATGGTTCTTGGATAATGATTGCAAAAACAGGTACAAATATTTCTCCTGTAGATAACACTGTGAAATTAATAAAATGGGCAAACTTGAATGGTGATGATTACTTGTTTTGTAATTTAAGTGCTACAAAAACTGGACATAAGGCGAGAAATGTTAACAAAAAGATGTCCTACACAAATCTTCGTGACATATTCATAAATGCATTGAAGCCTCATGTGTCAGATGTGAAAAAGTATTGTGTTCATTCTCTAAGATATGGAGGAGCCACCGCAGCAGCTAACAACGGTGTCAAAGATCGTATGTTTAAACGACATGGTCGTTGGGCTAGCGAAACCGCAAAAGACGGTTATGTGAAAGATAATATCGATGAAATGTTAAAAGTATCTAAGTCTTGGCTTGTAAAAGTATTGTATTTGTTCATTATATTGCTGATCCAAACATGTTTAAGATTTATTCATTACAAACGAAGGCCCCCGTTCTTTATATTCAGCAACGTCCGAGTGCTATACGAACAGTCGTATCCAAATTCAATAAATTAAATTTGATTTGACTTGGTTTTATTTGTCCGTCCATACTGAGACATGGAGTATATAGAGGAAATGTAATTTTCCACGTTTGAATTTATGAATAAGAGGAAAATTAATTTCCTTGATGGATGGAATGTCCAGTAGGTGGCGTGTCAGTAAGTTTTGCTCGGTTGGTCTTAGGTGGTGAACAAGTCATTCAGCTTCGGACGTTGGACTGAACGAACAAGCTTTTATAAAACAAACAAGAAATTAAATTGATGTTATTAAGCTTTTTGTTTGGATCAGCAAAATGTAGTTATCATGATTGTTTAAATGTAATGGTGTATGCATAAAGAGTCTAAATGCCTTGAGTAAAGGCACCGTGATTCAGCAACGTCCGAGTGCTATACGAACAGTCGTATCCAGCAACGTCCGAGTGCTATACGAACAGTCGTATCCAGCAACGTCCGAGTGCTATACGAACAGTCGTATCCAAATTCAATGAATGAAATTTGATTTGACTTGGTTTTATTTGTCCGTCCATACTGAGATATGAAGTATATACAGGAACAAATATTTCCATATGTTACATAAATCGGATCATGAAATAAAAAAAAAATGTCACCTGAAATTATTTTGGAATAGAATTTATATGAAATATATAAGAGCGGATTTGCCATCTGCTTCAGGAATTCTTTATCATTAAAAAATATTTTTTGTTCTTGTTGATCTTCGAACATTTATATATTTACTAAATTTATTCGAACTAGATCGTAGTGTATCAGAAATCAGAATAATCGTGACAAGCCGTTTTATTTTAACTTTTTATCATGATTATGGTTGTTGGTATTGTGATTCTTATTGTTGTCGCCATTGTTGCTGCTTAAGTGTATCTGCTTTCGTTTAAAATATATATATATATATATATATATATATATATATATATATACATATATATATATATATATATATATATATATATATATATATATATATATATATATATATATATATATATATATATATATATATATATATACATACATATATATATATACATATATATATATATATATATATATATATATATATATATAATTTTTTTACTAAAAATATATTTGAAAGATAAACAGCATAATCTGAATGGAGCACTCATTATTGATCAAAGAGAGGGGTTCAAGTAGGGGTAGTTGGCCTTCTAGATAATCTTGATGATCTAATCTGTGTTGTTATTATGGTAAACAAACTACAACCTCAATTTGAGATGTAAAGTAAAAACGTAATGCCCCAATAGGGAAAATATCCCTTTACTAAGAAATAGATGAAATGAAACTGAAAACTAAGAATAGACTATAAAATTATATATAAAGTGAAAAACCACTAAGGTAGATAATAAGGTAGAATAGACAAATGTTAATTAAACACTTATGTAAGACGCATGCCGTCGGCTCAAGGAAAAAATTCCATCAGACCCGACTAATGGTAGATGAAATAATATTGTAAAATATGGAACATATAAATGACAAAAATCCATCTAACTTACCCTAACCTAAATAAACTTGACAGCAGCAAAAGGATAGAACCTTTCATCGAAACAAACAATCCAAGTTCGAAATTCCACACAAAAAAGCGTGGTCTATGTAAGTGATGCCACCTTTAGTGCACTACTCGTACTTGGGGGTCTTAGCAGCATTCCTTTGGCCCCTAACTTCACTTTAGGATATTTACCTCACTACTTTCTTCATTTCTTCAATATTTACTGGCCACCATCATTTAAAATTTTATTTCATTGTAACTTAGGGGTTTCTGCCAAAAGGCATTAGAGCCCTTAATTACCTCACAGGTACCAGTGACGGATTGTCATCCATATACATAAATCTAATCCCCCAAAAATAACAGGCAGCGGTGAAGTGGTTGGGATAGAAGAGAAGCACATCTCTTCTTTGCTGAAGGACATTAGGTAATATAAAGATGTAGAGATGGGGCAATGCTTGCAACGATAGAAAGAACACCACAAATAATAGTGTTTGCAACTTCACCATTCCTTCGTGAGCTAAGGATTAGGTATTTAGAGGAGCCTATAGGTATACCTGCTTAGTCATCAGCAGGCATTACCTGGCCCTCCTTGATCCTGATGGAGTGGGACTTTAGGCCCTGATCATATGCATATTTAGTTAGTAAGTTGTTCGGGGTACCAGGCACCCGTTGAGATACTACCGTTATAGTGTTATTAGGTCCTTTCACTGGCCTGACAGTACTACATTAGATCCCTCTCTCCGGTTACGGCTCATTTTGTCTTTACCTCCACATACACCGAATAGTCTGGCCTATTCTTTATATTTTCTTCTCTGCCCTCTTACACATGACAACACTGAGGTTACCAAGAAATTCTCCTTTGCTCAATGGGTTAACTACTGCAATATGATAGTTCAGTGGCAACTTTCCAATTGATAATGGTAGAATAAACTCTCTAGCTATGGTAAGCAGCTCATCTATGAGAAGGACACTCCAAGATCAAACCATTGTTCTCTAGTATTGGGTAGTGCCATAGCCTATGTATAATGGCCCTCCACTGTCTTGGATTAGAGCTCTCTTACTCAAGGGTACATTCGATATCGCTGTTCAATCTTATTTCTCTTCATTTTTTTTTCAAGTTTTTATAATTCATATGTGGAAGATCAAATTTAATGTTATTGTTGTTATAATATTTCATTTCATTATTCATTATTTTTCTTGTAGTTTATTTAGTTCAATTGTTTCCTTTCCTCACTGGGCTATTTTTCCCCTTTGGATCCCTTGAGCTTATGACATCTTGCTTTTATGAACTAGGGTAATAGCTTAGCTTGTAGTAATGATAGTAAAAATGTTATGCGGTCAACCACTGGGGTATTATCCTGTACTTTGCCTCTGCCATTTTATAGTTACCCTCAAAACCGTTTAATATGAGACGCAATACTCCAGACAAGGGTAGATAAATGCCACGCTGAACTCTAATGACTGAAATGGGAGAAAGAAACTGCAACCTTGAAACTTGGTAAACCAGTATGAATCATTCAATGGGAGGACGGCACAAGATCAGCAAATCAGTAAAATGCATTTGCATTTTAGCATTACTTCCTACTGGTTAAACTAAGATCTAATTAGTTCTTGACATCTCTAACAAGGCAAAATTACTTCAATTCAAGCGGTTGATACCTGATAACTTTAAGGTAAATTTACATTATTCAATACTCTAAGGCCAACAAGCAATAAGGTTCCTGGAAATTTTTTTCTGTATCTCAAGCCACAGGTAATCTATGTTGGTAAAACACTATCAACAATAAAATCTGAGAAGTAAATGAAGAACATGATTTCCAACACATAAGTTTTAAAATTTTAAATAAGTATTTTATGGTTTTCCAACACAAATAATCAATAATAAAGTCCATTCCAGTTTTTGACTTTTGTTATATTTAAAAGGCCACTAAAAGTAAAGGATTCCTTGCCAAATATATATCAATTGTCATTGAAATCAGATACGTACTTTTTAAGTATTTAATGGAATCTTGAAATCTACTTATCCCTGTTTCTACAGAAAGCTGTTTGAAAGGAGATTGTCTGTTAAATGCTCCAATCCACAGCCGTGATACCTTTCGACACTGACCTTGCATTGCATTATTTTAGCCCAATTGGTCAGTTTAGGAAAAACTAAAATGCGGTTAGTTTAAAGGAAAACTAATTAATTTTAGTATTTTGAGAGCTTAAGAGATTTTTTAATGTGCATTGTATATTCACTTACATTTTTTTCTAGTTTATGATGTTCTTCACCTCAGTAAATGTTATTTTTTTCATATAAATCGTAAATTTCCATTACAAATATATCTGCATATCCAATTTACGCGTTTGCTGTTGTATAGGAAAAAAGGGCAATTGATAACACTTCTCCGATCTGAAAGATAGATCAAATTATGAAATTAGTGTGCGCACAATTCATGGTGTTAAAATTTATATCTTATTAACTTTAGAAACAATTAAACATTATAGAAATAATGTCACAGATTTAGAATGGTAAAATAGGGCTATTATTATTATTATTATTATTATTATTATTATTATTATTATTATTATTATTATTATTATTTAAAGGAGGAGATTAAACAACCTAATGAATCAAGCTTGACTCTTACAGAGTTGACCCGATTAAATTCGGGAAGGAAAAATATTTAAAATAATGATAAAATAATCATAAAATTAAATACATCTTGTAAAAGGTGTTACTACGAGGAGACATACCACGTGCCCTCCCCCTTGGGCCTTCCCGCACTGCGTACAATGGACCTCAGTAAATTCATTATGGTATGATAATGAAAAACGAATTCAATTATGAGTAATCAATCCCAAACACTTCAGGTCATGGTATAATGTCTCATAACTTAATCACTGCTATCTTATATACTGTATTATTTTTCATTACTACAATTATCGTCGTAATGATAGTGATTATCATTATCATTATCAGTGATAATGTGTTCAGTTTTTACTAAGGTAAACTAGTTTTTTAAGTATAACTTGAAATGACTAATTATATACGTCTAAACAGATGAAGTTAAGAAAACAGGAATAAATATGAATATATATATATATATATATATATATATATATATAGATATATATATATATATATATATATATATATATATATATATATATATATATATATATATATATGTATATATACATACATATATATATATATATATATATATATATATATATATATATATATATATATACATATATATAAATATATATAAATATATATATATATATATATATATATATATATATATATATACATATATATATATATATATATATATATATATATATATATATATATATATATATATATATATATATATATATATTCAGTATATAGGTGACAGCATTTTCCCTTGGAGTACTCTAATGTTCACTGGTATTTAATTTGATAAGACTCCATTAACATGATATTTGGACTTGCTATGCACATGAACGGACTTTATCAAATTCACATTTTAAGAGAAATTCCATGTAAACGTGCGACTCTTTTCAAAATTGGCCGGTGTATACAATCAAAGGCATTTTCATAGTCCACAAATGCCATGAAAAGTGGACTTCTATATTCTACGAATTGCTGTATCATCTGATAACGAAAATTTGGTCAGTGTAACTTTGACCTTTTAAAAATCCTGCTTGTACATCCCTTATCTTTTTATCAACCCTTCGCTTTAGTTGCTTGGGAACAAACATACTGTATATTTTCATAACAACTGACGTAAGTGTTATGTCTCTGTAATTGATGCAATCATTCAGGTCTCTCTTTTTTTTAGCCAACTCCCATTCAGCAGGAGCCTCTTCACACCACATTCTGCAATATAATCTTGTACGTATTTACCCAAGACGCACACGTAATTTTTAAGAAAGCCCTATCCAAATTGCTTAAAAGGTATTTACTTTCATAATCAACACTTATTAAACTCTTGCATCGAACATTCATTTTGTCAACATGCTGTTTTATATATTAACGCCAGTTCTTTTCCGGCTAACCCTTCAATCGTATGCATCACCTTATAGCTTAAGACGTTTTTCACATCCCGTCTTCGTTATAATGGTTAATGGAGGGAAGTTTCTATTTTGTTATTTTTAGTCTGCAAATGAAAGTTCCTAAAAAAAAAAAAAAAATAAAATAAAAAACTAAGTTGCTTCTTCATTTTGGGTGCTAGAAATAGCTGTAAGCGCTGGTGCTTTCCTATGCACCGAAATTGCCAAGATATTTTCTCTAAGAAATTCTCGTACTAATGACACGTCTTCGCTTTTCAACAGCCTTCTTTGGTGGGCCTTCTCCTTTAAAGAAAACAGCCAAAAGCTCCACCGCACTGGATATTTTCCACTCGCTCCATTCCTTTTTCCGGGGCATATTTGCTCTTCTGCTGAACATTCCAGGGAAATGCGTTTCATCTCATTTAATAGGTAATATATACCATTCTAAAGAGTCCAGGCTCATGAACCTTCCATGTTTGGCTTGAACAAACAATTGTATTTGTTACTCAGGAGATTAACGATATTTACAACTGCAAGGCAACGCTATAATGGTATACATCTCTCTCTCTCTCTCTCTCTCTCTCTCTCTCTCTCTCTCTCTCTCTCTCTCCGTAATTTAGATGATGGTAATGCTACTCTCTTGCCTGAAGAGAAGACTCTCTCTCTCTCTCTCTCTCTCTCTCTCTCTCTCTCTCTCTCTCTCTCTCTCTCTCTCTCAATTTAGATGATGGTGATGCTACTCTCTCGCGTGAAAGGAAGTTCCCCCCTCTCTCTCTCTCTCTCTCTCCTCTCTCTCTCTCCTCTCTCTCTCTCTCTCTCTCTCTCTCTCTCTCTCTCTCTCTCTCTCTCTCTCTCTCTTCAGGCGATATTGGCGATACTCTGAATTGCTTGAAGTGTTTATTTTAAAAAATCTGACAAAGAATGTGATCTGGTTAATAATTTGGGAGAAAAAGGAACATGAGCCATAACTGTCCAAAATGTTTTACAACTTTCGGAATTGTGAGGTTTAGAATCAATTTCCATGATCATAATGATCGTAGTTATAATGCTAGGATTGATAGTAATTAAATTATAGACAGTGATAGTAAAAATAGAAAATATTTAGCCTTCCCTCTCTCAAGGACTAAGCTGAATATCACGTGATAATTATGATACATGGGGGCAATAAAACTCATTACAGAAGGAACCATAGTCATTGAACTTTCAAGTTCTTTTTCAAGGAATTGCAGAAAGAATTATCATGAAGTAAAAATGTTAACGTACTACTTAATCCATTCTTTATTTTTCTAATAAACATTTTTCAATTATTTTCATGATCTATGCTTTATACAAACGTATCCTTCCCTGGTATTCTTAATCAACACGACAAATAGAAACTTCTTTATACATTGGTCTTATGATAATACTAAACTGAATGTGCCACAATAATAATAATAAAAAAAAAAAAAAAAAAAAAAAAATAACCTTCTAATTGTTATAGTCTGGCACGAATTTCTCCAAATATCAAACGACTGAATATCCTAATCAGGTTAAGAGAATGGATGAAAAGTTGAAAAATCCCAAATTGTGTTTATTGTTATTCCGCTGTTGAAGGGCATCGCATCGCGCGCGTCAGATGTCTTATTGTTCTTTCTCCTCTCTTAGAGACCCTTTGCTCCCTTTGACGACCCATTCCGGAAAGCAAGTGATAATTAACCTGCAGACACGTGACCACTCTTAGAGGTCGTCTCGTCTGGATGCACTTCTTTTTATCTTTTTATATAGGTTAGCGTGTGCACTTCCTCTTTACTCGAGATGCAAGTCCATTAGGAGAGGTCATCAAGGCGTTTGTTAGGGCTATTTTGCGCGATGGTATTTATGAATATATATACAGTATACACAATGTATGCATATATATATATATATATATATATATATATATATATATATATATATATATATATATATATATATATATATATATATATATATATATATATATATATATATATGTGTGTGTGTATATATATATATATATATATATATATATATATATATATATATATATATATATATATATATATATATATATGTATGTATGTATACTGTATACTGTATATATATATATATATATATATATATATATATATATATATATATATATATATATATATATATATATGTATGTATGTATACTGTATACTGTATATATATATATATATATATATATATATATATATATATATATATATATATATATATATATATATACATATACTGTATGTATATATACTGAATGTGTATATATATATATTTATATATATATATATATATATATATATATATATATATATATATATATATATGTGTGTGTGTGTGTGTGTGTGTGTGTGTGTGTGTGTGTGTGTGATATATATGAAATATATATATATATATATATATATATATATATATATATATATATATATATATATATATATATATATATATATATATATATATATATGTAATATATATGTATATGTATATATATAATACACACACACATATATATATATATATATATATATATATATATATATATATATATATATATATATACATATATATATATATATATATATATATATATATATATATATATATATATATATATATATATATATATATATGTATATATATCTACATATATATATATATATATATATATATATATATATATATATATATATATAAAATATATATATATATATATATATATATATATATATATATATATATATATATATATATATATTATGTATAATTTCTTGTATATAAAAATGGGACAACTCGTTGCAGTCGGCTCAAAAAAGAAAAAGTTGCTTAAGTCTGTTTAGGATAGTTATTGATACTACTGATGCTTCTACTAGCCAAGCTACAACCTGGGATGGAAATGCAAAATGCTGAAAGCTTAAGGTCTCCAACAGAGAAAGTAGCCCAATGAGGAAAGGAAACGAGGGAATGGTAAATAAAACAATGTGTATAATGATTAAAAGATATATAATTTTTTAAGGACCCACTGTAATTAACTAATTACCATATACTAAATCAATCCAATGTTCTCTACTTTCCTGAGTGGAAGAGGAACTTTAGGACCCACTCAAGCATTCTTTCAATCAGTTACATCCTAATATTTTTTCTTAAATCTCTGCTGGGTTATTTATAAAGTTGTCTGTTCCTATATTCATCTCTCCGTCTTCACATTTGACCTTCATTTTCAAAATTCCCTTTCCTGCCGTGCTCGGTGTGTTGGTACTGCCATGTTAACTTAAAAAAAAAAAAAAAAAAAAAAAAAAAAAAAAAAAAAAAAAAAAAAAAAAAAAGAGAGAATTCCTTTTTGTGAGGCAGGTTTGCAGACTCGCAGGGGTGCCCTTTTCGCTCGGAAAAGTTTCCTGATTGCTGATTAGTTGGACAAGATAATTCTAACCAATCAGATAGCAGGAAATATTTTTCCGAGCTAAAAGGGCAACGATGCAAGTCGGTGCAAATGCGCCTCATTAAGAAAGAAAATAGTATAGTTTTGTGTAGTATTTTTGCAGTGGGTTTATGGTTTTTATTATATTTATTTGTACACAATTGTAACCAGATGATTTTCATCCTCGTTTGTGATAAGTTTTATTTTAAGTCTTTCAATTACCAATATTTCTTACCGGAATAGTATGTTTGATATCCGGTATGTACAATGTGAGTGAATATGGTATATGTTATTGTTGACAGAGGTTCTTCTGTACATAAATATTTTTACCAGTGTATTGAAGCGATATCACGGTTTAGTTTACATGTTACATGTCTGCATTTGTTTCTTATTTTTCCTAGAAATCCTTATCAAAACCCCCGAGAGAGAGAGAGAGAGAGAGAGAGAGAGAGAGAGAGAGAGAGAGAGAGAGAGAGAGAGAGAGAGAGAGAGAGAGAGAGAGAGAGAGAGAGAGCTATGCCCTACAAAATCGATAGTGTAATTCTCCTTTTGAAGGTCATGCTCATCTGATTAAGCTACTTAATTAGATATTTATATCTCTTTATCTTTAATTAAAATAGATAAACTCTTATGATAGTTATTGCTAGTGGAAGAACATTCATCCATTAATGGAGGAAAAACAAAGTCATTTTGTCGACAATTTTGTGTATTATTGACTGCAGTCAAGTACAGGAATGTTTCCATGTTTCTTCTTTTTACTTTTTATCATTATTGTTATTCGGTTTGCGTTTCTGACAAGAGAGGATAATCCAGTAATATTTGTATTGCTGTTTTCAAACTTCTGGACGCTGGACGTCCGGGACTGGAAAAACTTTTAAGCGTAGTTGTTCCAGTTTGTCCAAAGAGAGACACGAGAATTTTTGTAATCGGTCTCAAGTTGTATTTCCCTTTTTATGTAAAGTAAAATGAATTGTTACCTGCATCGTAGTTTTTACTTGCTTATTATTATTATTATTATTATTATTATTATTATTATTATTATTATTATTATTATTATTATTATTATTATTATTATTATTATTATTATTATTATTATTATTATTGATGCATTTTGATTGGACAAATGAATTAAATCTCTTACATTGACTGGTAATATTGATTCTTCTTGAATGATTGGTTAAAGAAGTTGTACAACTAAGTGGGAAGTAAAAGCAGTAAGAGCTTGAGAACCTAGTGTGTCACCCAAGGTACACTGCAAGCATTAATTTAAAAAATCGTTTATAATATGAAATGTGGTAATTTGGTCTTTTGTTTTGAGGAATGTGTTTATAGGGAACATAAGTTGACGAAGACTAGTGAAGTGGTAAAATATTTTTGTTTTTATTGATTATCAAAATACTGAGCGTTACATACCATAACGAATATACTTCAGTATAAACTATTATTTTTCTTGGGGAAAAAATTATCAAATCGAAAGAACATTATTGTCTTACGTATGGTCTTAGTAAAGTCAATGTATATTGTAACCTTTTTTTTTTTTAATCTTCTTTAAAATTTAGTTCTGACTGTTATTTTAAATGAAACTGATCATAAATAATGTTTAATTTTTTTGTATTTATAATTGGGAGTCAATTGTCAATAGATATACACATCAATATCGTAAACATATACTCTTGAATTTTAAGTTTGATTACCTTTTCTCATATTTATTTATCTATATGATATTGAGAGACTGTGTCCTTAAGGCAAGAGTAGCATATGAAACAGAGATTTGCTTGACTCTTGAAGTACCTTTCATAACCTATCAATATATGAATACCAAAAAATTGCTACATGTTACTAAAAAGAATAAAATCAACGTTGCTACATTTTTACTATAATTACGCCTCTAAGAATTCGCTTTATAAGAGAAACGACTACATTTTATAGTGAAGATGTCATGATTCGCCATCCCTTCATTTTTCACCGTCTTAGACTCAAAATATTGCAATGGCGTTATCAGAATTGCCTTCCTCTTTTCCATCAAAGTTCTTCGTCCAATATTGCTTGGGGGAAGCGAGAGGAATTCTTAACTGATACATCTCATATAAGATTCATAGCGTTTGTTTTATGTATGTTGTAATGCTTTTTTTATGTTGACTTATTGACAATGTCGTTAGCTTTAACAACATTTTTGTTGGTTATTCAAATTTATGTATCATCAGCATTCATGTCATTTATACGAGAGAGAGAGAGAGAGAGAGGAGAGAGAGAGAGAGAGAGAGAGAGGAGAGAGAGAGAGAGAGAGAGAGAGAGGAGAGAGAGGAGAGAGAGAGAGAGAGAGAGAGAGAATGATTATTCACACAGGAAATTGAGAAATATCGTTAAAAAGCGCAAATGTCAATGAATTCAACCAAATTTTGCCTTTCTTTGGGTAGGCGTAATTAAGATTACCTGTTATTGTTCCTGCTACAATTTTATGGACATTTTCATTTTTCATTTGCTCTTTTGAAAGAACTACATTTTTTCTTGAACGTCAAAGGGAAATGAATGTTTTGAATGATAAGAAATTTGTTATTTTACTTTTTTACTTTTATTTGTACCTTCATTAAGAGAGAGAGAGAGAGAGAGAGAGAGAGAGAGAGAGAGAGGAGAGAGGAGAGAGAGAGAGAGAGAGAGAGAGAGAGAGAGAGAATGATTATTTCACACAGGAAATTGAGAAATATCGTTAAAAAGCGCAAATGTCAATGAATTCAACCAAATTTTGCCTTTCTTTGGTAGGCGTAATTAAGATTACCTGTTATTGTTCCTGCTACAATTTTATGGACATTTTCATTTTTCATTTGCTCTTTTGAAAGAACTACATTTTTTCTTGAACGTCAAAGGGAAATGAATGTTTTGAATGATAAGAAATTTGTTATTTTACTTTTTTACTTTTATTTGTACCTTCATTAATATGTGATACGGAAATGTCAGGAAGGCAGACGAAATTTTACTTATACTTCTATCTGTACCTTCAGTAATAAGTGATGTTGAAGCATCAGACAGTTAGACAGAATAAAATTAATGATATTTGAATATCACACAGATAGACAGATACAGATTTTTACTTCTACTTTTACCTTCACTATTAAGTGATGTGGAAATGCCAGACTTTGGCTTCTATTTGTACTTTCATTAATGAGTGATGTAGAAATGTCACACAGACAGACAGACATGCAGACTTTTACTTCTATTTTTACCTTCATTAATGAGTGATGACAGTCATTTTTTTTCATATTATTGTGAGTAAAACGAATTCTTATAGGAGTAGCACCTTTGTCACAAGTTATTCAAGAATCCAAATAATTAAATTAAAAAAATTCACATAAACATTATAAGAGTGAACCTAAGATATATATGTATATATATATATATATATATATATATATATATATATATATATATATATATATATATATATATATATATATATATATATATGTATATATAAATATATATATATATAGATATATATATATATATATATATATATATATACATATATATATATATATATATATATATATATATATATATATATATATATATATATATACATATATATATATATATATATATATATATATATATATATATATATATATATATAAATATATAAATATATATATATATATATATATATATATTTATATATATATATATATATATATATATATATATATATATATATATATATATATATATATATATATATATATATATACATGCACTTTACAGAGAAAAAATTCAAAAGTAGCGACGCATATTTATAGGAACATCAATACTTATGTTCAAGTAAATGGGCGTGTGAA
>NC_090736.1:82713511-82721011 GCF_036898095.1 Palaemon carinicauda
TATATATATATATATATATATATATATATATATATATATATATATATATATATATATATATATATATATATATATATATATATATATATAAATTTGTAGTAACAAAGTATTTGTGCATATTTTATGCAATAATTAAACCTCCATCCAAATAATATCTTAGATCCGAAGATTAATTTCACAGTGACTGTTCTTATCTGAGGTACAGTTAGTTCAACATTGAATTGTTCAAAGATTTTCTTTATAAAGCTTGTAAATCTCTTTTCATAGAAATGTTTCGAGTTTGTACATTCCATGCCCTATATTCAATTTGTTATCAAAGCTTTCTTAATCATCATACTTTCAATCTCATTTTCCCTGTGATTATTTTGCATATGACTATCAGTTTGCCATGTGATTTTTACTCATATATATATATATATATATATATATATATATATATATATATATATATATATTCTTATATATATGCGTATATATATATATATATATATATATATATATATATATATATATATATATATATATATATATATATATTTACGTATATATATATATATATATATATATATATATATATATATATACATATATATATATATATATATATATATATATATATATATATATATATATATATATATATATATATATATATATATATACCTGTATATACTTACGAATATGGTCTAAAATTGAAATAATTTACTTATTTCATTTGCGTATTTAAGAGATGTATAGCCATCTTGTAGAATTAAGTAAATGTATGTAAATTAGATAAGACTGTCGTCATTCATCATCATCATCATCATCATCACGATCTCCTCATACGCCTATTGACGCAAAGGGCCTCGGATAGATTTCGCCAGTCGTCTCTCTCTTGAGCTTTTAAATTAATACTTTTCCATTCATATTCTCCTACTTCACGCCTCATAGTACTCAGCCATGTAGGCCTTTGTCTTCCAACTCTTCTAGTGCCTTATGGAGCCCAACTAAACGTTTGGTGAACTAATCTATCTTGGGGAGTGCGGAGAGCATACCACATACATACGTACTAAAATTTATGTGTATATATAGATATTAATTCACACACACACACACACACATATATATATATATATATATATATATATATATATATATATATATATATATATATATATATATATATATATATATATATGCGTAAAAATCACAGGGAAACATGATGCTCAGATAAAAAAGAACCACAGGGAAAATGAAAATATGAAATAGAAGATTAAATCCTGACTAGTATCGTGATACTTCTTCAGAGTCCTCTGAAGAAGTATAACAAAACTAGTCATGACTTATCTTCTATGTCATATTTTTATTTCCCTGTGTTTTTTTTTTTGCATATATATATATATATATATATATATATATATATATATATATATATATATATATATATATATATATATAAATATACCGTATATATATATATATATATATATATATATATATATATATATATATATATATATATATATATATACATATATGTGTGTGTGTGTGTGTGTGTTTGTGTGTGTGTGAGTGTGTATGTGCATTTCTACTAAAATGTCAGGAGAGAGAGAGAGAGAGAGAGGAGAGAGAGAGAGAGAGAGAGAGAGAGAGAGAGAGAGAGAGAGAGAGAGAGAGAGAGAGAGAGAGAGAGAGTTGTGTTTAATCTTGTCCCAAATGTTGAAATCTGGGAGAAAACAATTCAGCTTTGATTCATTCTTGAAGATGGCAGCGATAAGTCAGGATGGAGATTCTCGTATCATCTTGATAATTAGTCGCGATCGGCTTTATCAGCCTCACGGATTCAGTACTGGATAGACCACATGACAGGCAAAGGATTGCAAAGCTCAGAAGAGAGTGTAAAAGTAGTCAGCCTGATAAGAAAGTTTTGAAATATTACTGTGAAATCGAATAGGTTTGTATGCACTCTGTTTAACTCCAGAGTACATTTATAAGATCTGTATAATATAGTAGTAGATTATTAATCTCTGAATAATGAGAATGGGTTTAGAATCCTATCTAAGAACAGAGTAAATTTTAAGCTCCACATAAGGGAAAAATAGGACTCTAAACCTTCCGTGTAATTCAAAGATTCATAAACTATCCTTGAAAAAGAATACTTATTACTACTATTTATTTATAGAATCGTATGTTTACTGCAAACGTGAAAAATAATTTGCTTGCTTCACAAACTACTGTAATATTAATTAGCCGGTAAAAAAATTATGATCTGTTTATTTAAGCCTCGATTTTGATATATTTCTCGTTGAACTGTTTAGATGTTATGAAACAATAAAAAACCTAAATCAAAACCTGAAGCCTCGGAAAATTCGTTTCACCAATTGATATTCTTTACAATTGAAACATTTGGCCAGTGGAACAGGACCAACTAATCAATTATACTAAACGAGCACTGAATTCTAGTCCTTTGGCAATCACTTGATGCTTCATCCTATTCTTTTTCTCCTCCTTTCATCTGGTTTGGCTCACTAGAGAAGGCCTATGGGATCTATGCGAAAAAAACAATAACAACAAAATGTCCTAATTTCATTCCTTTCCCACCTTCTTTATCTCTTGTTTTGTTCGTTGGATTTTTCTTTCATGTGCTCTCCTCTCTCTCTCTCTCTCTCTCTCTCTCTCTCTCTCTCTCTCTCTCTCTCTCTCTCTCTCTCTCTCTCTCTCTCTCAATAGCAAATATTTGGAATAGACTTCCATCAGATGGAGTGAACAGTAACACGTAAAAGAGTTTATGAATAAGTTAGACTGAATCATACGAACTCTCTAAACGCTTAAAATAAATCGCTTTACCCAAGAGCAAATGGAGTCTCCGTGGATGGACTAAAAAGTCTTTGAGACATGAAAAATCCTAGGAACTCCTTGAAACTCTCCCTTTCTCTTTGTACAGTCAGCTTCGAAACTTCAGCGACACGCGTTTATCACTGACCGTATGCACATTCTTCAGTGGTCAGTGTTGTCATATTATTGACTTTTACCGTTAAGTGATGCACACACACAAATATATATATATATATATATATATATATATATATATATATATATATATATATATATATATATATATATATATATATATATACATACTTGGTCATAAAGCTATTGCCATTGAAGAGATAACTCTAGAGAAGAACAACAAAAGAAACTGCACTATTTGTCCTTCAATTAGTAAACTTCTAAAACCATATTTTCTGCCTCATTAACAGTGTTTCAAAACCCGGCAGACATTACACTATTCATCGCTATCTTGCTTGTACTAAATGAATTCCTGCATAAGAATTACTTTGCTTTCCAGTATGCCTACAATACACCCTATCCAAGTCTTTTGAATCCTTCGTAGAATTAAATTAACTCTTTATCGACCTATTTCCATCTGCCTTTTCCATAGGATTCAGCCCTACTCCTTCCATTCAAGTGTGTTACCATTTGAGCCCTTCTCACAAAAAAAGATTACCCTACCAATTCTCCTACCATGCATACTTCTCAAATCGTTCAATTTTCTTTTCTTTTTTTTTTTGCATTCAACATTCACTCTTCTCGTTTATAAAGGAGATTAGATTTCACATTCTCATCATGGCATTTTTCATACACTCTAAAGCTGTGGGGTCATACATCGGCGATTAAAGGCCTCATTTGTCGAAACGGTAAAACATTTGTTCATAAAAACTCTGACGCCCATCAATCGCTTAAATTTATTTTGAATTGTAAATTAGTCTTGTGTCAGGTATAGTGCCTGCATATGTTTTTGCATGCAAGAATGCACAGCCCAAGTTCACCCCTCTCTCATTTGTTGACATGTCTTGGCGCACTTCACAGAAGTCACATAGTGATGTTTACATAAATTATCATCAAATTACAAATATTAAGAGGCACATGATGCATTGACTGAGTTGTGTCGAAAAATGTAGGGACATATTATGACTTGGCAGCACACTCACGCGCACTCTAAGATCATATTACAAGCTCGAGGAGATCAGGTGGGGCCCAATTCCGGTCAGCTCCCGTTTTAGAAGGACTAGTCAGCTTTCTCCTATATCTTTCGTGACCGTCTTGGCTGGTGCAAATTTTCTCCCCGACTGACAACCAAAGCTAGCCTGTCAACTAGCCTGGTAGACAAATTTTTAGTGATGTTCCCGTAGAGTTTCTGACATGTTTGTGTCCTATCTTGGAGAATGGGTATGGGAACCGTATAATGTGGACTGCCATCATTGTAAACCCCTTAACCAAGGTGATAAGCCCAGATGCCCCTCTATTTGGTGTGAATCATATAATGCCTTCAAGAAAAGTGTGATGACTGAGGTAACATTCCTGCATCACTGTCCAGCATTGCCATTCCATCACATTAGATGTGACTGCATTTCTTATATGTGACTCTCTGTAAGGACTGCACGCTACTATACACAATTAAAAGGAATCATAGTGAAGGATCTTAGGCCTGACAGAGAACCTGCAAATCCACCTGCCACCATTCAAGTCCTGCCTTCTCAGCAACCCCCTGCTGCCGTCCATCCCTGCCACCTGCCACCTGCCACCTGCCACTAATCAACTCTTGCCTTTTCAGAACGCCCCGGCTGCTGCTTCAAAACTGTCATCTGCCACCAGCCAAATTTTGCCTTCTCAGCCCAGGCCCCCGGCATCTTCCATGGTGTTTGATCTTTCTACCTACATCGCAACACTTGATCTGGTAGGGAGCCATTAGCCAGACTGCACCTGCACCAAGTGCTCGACTCAGCAAATTGCTGAATTATCTGTCATCCTTTATGCTCAAGTGTCCGGACCAGCACCACATCCCACCTCATCAGATCCCAAGCAGTTGTCCAAATTCAACCTGCCTTCCGTCGGAGATGTCCGGTTATATGTACAAGTAGCTGCCATCGCAGCCGCAAACCCCATGCTTCAGATGGCATCCAGGTGACCTTATAATCACGCCGAAGGAACAAGAAAGTTCCAGCCTTCTACAGATCACATCAACAAGAAGAATCATATGATAGAATTTCTTTTCATTAGATTAATGAATTCTTCCAAATGCAGGATTCTGGAGGCGAATGTGTTTCCCGTATTGCTCCAAGTGTGTATGGTAAATTCTATTGTTGCTCAAATCCACAGGTTATCTCCTTCCATTCCTCAGGGGTACTGGGAACCTGCATCAAGTGCTTGCATGATAGCCATCCAAGTCTCAGACACAGTACTACTGATGGTGTTAGGAGCCACATGAAATTGGAAGGACAGACTCTTCCTGTTGTAACATAATGTAGGCTAATTGCAACATGCAGTCCTGGCTCATGAGTCTGCTCCAGATTATCATAGTGTTTGTTATGTAGGGTTCGATACATTTGCAATTTAATCAAAAGTCCATCGTATTCCTGGTAGAATTCCTGTATAGTCCTGGATTTCCAGTTGCCAATTCTTGCATCAAATTGTCAGTCTCCTTTATCCTTTCCGCATTAGGTATGGCCAGACCCAGAAACTTCTTGGAGTGCTGCACATAAGTCTCTTCTTACATGACATTGGGTGTCATGCATAATATTGCAAATTGGAATTTACTAATTCAGGGTCATATTGGTAGCTGGTATGAAGTTTAACAAATCTAGGTCGGGTTTGTTCTTCCAAAATTTTGAATAGAGCGAGCTAGCTGTTGTGTCTGTAGCTGAAATGAGAATGATCAGGTCATAATTAAACTTGCTATTTATATGGTGGAATCCATGTACACAATGCCATAATGAATGCCATTATGTGATTGATGTACTATGTAAGCACTTTGGCACTATTTCCGATGTATCTATAAACTGCACCATCGCGTCACAATGGAAATATATAGGCGTGTCCTATTCAGCAACTGTCTCGTACCTGTCCACGATTTCTGTCATAATTAGCCGTTATAAAATGCAATGCCTTGAATCACTGATGTGCAACTCCTATCAATATTTTATACACATCCTGTTACCTTTCTTGCTTCTCCTATTCTGTTTAGAACCTCCGCTGTCTTTTTGTCATCACCCACTAAATGTACTTAAAAAGATACTCATACATATCATCTACTACTATTCTTCCATCATCTTTAGTAAAATGTTGTATTGCACTCTTTTTCCCATTTCTTACTTACTGTAATGGCTACTGTTCTGGTTCCATACAGCAGGGGAACCCCACTCTCTACAGGTCCTCCACTCTCGTTTTACCTTGTTCGTTCAGAGTATTTAACGTTTCATATCGCTTATTGTTCATTTACTGTGAAATCGTCACTGTTGTACGACTGTTGTTAAAACTAAGTCCAACGTATGCACAGTTGAAGTAGTTGTACAGTCGACATTATTTACCTGTCGATATGAATCTAATAACTCACTAAATGCCAAAGCGTCAGGATTTGATGCGTCATCCATCCAAAATTGAAGTCTCCACATATAACTAATTAGTTTTTCTTTATGATAATCATCTCAATGAGAGCACCAAATTCTTCAAAAAATATACTGATGTTTGTTCTGGGAGGTTTGTAGATTGTTACAAAGAATAGTTTTCTATTTTTTGACATAAAGTGTATTCTTATATATTTCAAGCTTGTTACACTAATTCTTTTCAACATTTTGAGATTTGAGTAACTTTTATGAATAAAGAGTCCGACACCCGCACCAGACCTACAATTTCTCAATATGTGAAAGAAGGCGTGCATGTGTGTGTGGGGGGGGGGGGGGGTGTCATTTCAGTGATCTTTGCCTTGTCCAAGTTATTTAACCATGTTTCAGATAATGCTAGCATATCCAAAAATTGGTCTTTTATCAGTTCTCGAATTTGAATAGTCTTATTACCTACAGATTGTATATTTACATAGCCACAGTTTAAGACATTCTTAGTAACCATGATCAGTATTTTCTGCTAGTCTTTTCAATTACAAGTAATAAGCTATGTAGTCTCTAGAATTTACCATGTGGTCACTTGGTTCATTCAACTTTGTGCAGTTTATACTCTTTGACACTTGCGAATCACACTCCTTGGTAAAATGTTTTCCTGAACATTTCCCGCAGACTTTATTATCATTCTTAGACTTTTAATTTTTTTCAAGATGTCCATAACTCTGACAGTGGCAGCAGGTGAACAAGTGGTACCTATCACGTATGTTATAAATACCCCATCGTAAGGAAATTGTGTCCACATTATAATGAATAACCTTCTGAGCTAGAGGATCACATTTCAGCAAATAGTGGGTGGTCTCTCAACCACCCCCCCCCCCCCCCACCCCCACCCCCGCCAGAGGAAACTTTCTTCAGGACTCCACTTATCTTCTCTTCTATATTATGGATTTGGTCCAGTCAGCAGTTTCTTTGAATGAAAACACTTACTACACCATCTTCATCATTGCACACATTGCATATCATTATTTTTGGTTTCAGTTTTCCGATTTTTCTTGTTTCAGTGTCAGACACCAATGTTTGAATTTTGCAAAGTTTACAACAACATTTCCATTCGTAGCTG
>NC_090736.1:82726011-82728511 GCF_036898095.1 Palaemon carinicauda
CAGGAAGTCGAGTGTAGAGAAAACCTTCGCTTTGTGCAGGTAGAAGGTCACGTCGGCAATGTTTGGGAGGGTGGTAGTGATCCGGTTCTGTTTGCAGGTTCAGGCGCCTTTAATTCCCGCACGGACGGAGGGAGCTGTCTTTCTTCAAAACGATGTGTAAGGGTGACGACCATGGGCTGGAGGCCTTTTGGCAACGGCCTATTTCCTCCATATCGGCGAACGTCTGTTTGGCGGCTGCCAATCGTTCCGGTGACAGACGTCTGAATTTTGCGAAGACTGGGGGGTCCCGTTATGATATGGTGATAAATACCATGCTTGGCAGGAGCCGTGGGTGTTTGGCAAAGTTCTGGACGGAAAACTTCCAGGTACAACGTGAGGAGGTGGGCGTAGGCATCCGTGGGTACGCTGATGTGGAGAGCGAGGTTGGATGGGGCAGAGTTGAAGAGGTGTCGACAAGTACGAGTCTGCGTTGACCAATCGTCAGTGGGCGACACCGACCAGGAGGTGGAAATGAGAGAGGATATCTGCACCAAGGATTGGCAATGTGACGTCAGCAACTAGAAACTTCCAATTAAATTTATCGTTCCCGAACGATAATGTGAGGTTCTCGTAACCATAGGTGGGTATTGCAGATCCATTGGCAGCTACCAAGCGGACGTCGGCAGACATAGACAGACTACGTCGTGTCCTGAAGAGTTCCCTTGGCAAAAGAGAACAACAAGCACCCGTGTCTACCAAAAATTGCACTTCCGGTCCTGCATCATGTAAAAAGAAAAGATTAGAAACACGGGAGGCCACCGCCACGAGAGATGGCCTACTTACACGTTTTTTGGCCACTGACAATCCTTGGCACATTTTTTCGCGGTTGGCACGAGTCTGGAATGGTAGTAGCAAAACTGCGGCGGAAGGGAGGTAGTAAGTGGGTCTAGAAGTCGTTGGATGGGGCGTGAGCGAGTGGTGGGTGGTGGGTGGCTTTGTCGCCGCTTCGGCAAGTCACGGGGTAGGCGTGTATGTTCTACGGCATTCAACTCATCTTCGGTTCATGTTGAAAAGGCGTCCTCTTCCTCAGGGGTGGAGGCGTTGATGGAGGTCTTGAAGTGGCTGTCCATAAGGGCATCGGCTTTGCTCATCAAGACTTTTATGGGTAAACTATTGACATCGTGTATGGCAGCGCGGATAGGTCCGGGTAAACAGCATATCCAAAGGGCAGGAAGTAGGTTCACCTCACGAGGAGAGCCGTCTGCTGCAGGTTGCACGCGAGCGATACTGGTCATTTCACTGAGGGCGAGCGAAGCCTTTTGGTCCCCCAACGATTGTTGCGAGAGCTGTAAAAGCTTAGCTAAATGGACGGCTGGCGAAGGCGAGTACTGCTGCAGAAGATATGTTTTGAGGGCGTCATTCGCTATTGGGGTGTCTCTTTGCCTAGCATGAAACGGTGATAATAGTTGATCTTGCCCAAGAATTCCTGCAGAGCTTTGACGGTCCAGGGCACGGGGAAGTCCTGAACGGCTGCTACCTTCTCAGGGAGGGGATGGACTCCTTCAGGAGTGATGCGGTGCCCTAAGAACAATACTTTGTTGGCGCCAAAGGTACACTTGTCGTACCGGACTACAAGACCGTTTTGTTGCAGGCGGTCGAGCACGATGCACAGGTGATGGAGGTGTTTCTCTTTTGAGGAAAACACAAGTATGTCGTCCACATAACATAAACAGAGGGGGAGGTCCCGTAAGATGGCATCCATGAGACATTGAAACGTACCCCAACATTACGAAGGCCAAAACAGGAGTAATTGAAGTTTATGTACCAAACGGAGTGGTGATGGAAGTCTTGGGGATGTCTTCTATGTTCATAGGCACCTGATAATACACCTTCAGGAAGTCGTGCGTAGAGAAAACCTTCGCTTTGTGCAGGTAGGAGGTCACGTCGGCAATGTTTGGGAGGGGGTAGTGATCCGGTTCTGTTTGCAGGTTCAGGCACCTGTAATCCCCGCATGTACGGAGGGAGCCGTCTTTTTTCTAAGCGATGTGTAAGGGTGACGACCATGGGCTGGAGGCCTTTTGGCAACAGCCTATTTCCTCCATATTGGTGAACGTCTGTTTGACGGCTGCCAATCGTTCCGGTGCCAGACGTCTGAATTTTGCGAAGACTGGGGGTCCCGTTATGATATGGTGATAAATACCGTGCTTGGCAGGAGCCGTGGGTGTTTGGCGAAGTTCTGGACGGAAAACTTCCAGGTACAACGTGAGGAGGTGGGCATAGGCATCCGTGGGTACGCTGATGTGGAGAGCAAGGTTTGAGGGGGTGAGTTGAAGAGGTGTCGACAAGTACGAGTCTACGTTGACCAATCGTCGATGGGCGACACCGACTGGGAGGTGGAAATGAGAAAGGATATCCGAACCGAGGATTGGCAATGTGACGTCAGCAACTAGAAACTTCCAATTAAATTTACCGTTCCCGAACGATAATGTGAGGTTCTCGTAACCGTAGGTGGGTATTGCAG
>NC_090736.1:82736011-82743511 GCF_036898095.1 Palaemon carinicauda
TAAGAGGAATTTCTGAAAACCTCTTCGGAATTTAAAAATAATATTATTACCACTATTAATCCGGAATATACAGTCGTACAAATATCCGCTTCCAGAAAGTATTATCCTTTTTCCATAAGAAAATAGTTATGATCAATTCAAAATAAAGCGTTTTCCGATTACAGAGGAATTTCTGTCTGTGAATATTTGTTCTTATTTGGGAGTTTGAGAAGGAAAGGGTTTGGGTTTAATGATTGTTACTGTCAATGGTGTGACCATTAGTCATAGTAGTACGATATTTCATATATAAAGTTGATTAAGGACGTTGATCAAAATCCCTCCCTTTAAATCTGCAGGATTTTAATCAAAATCCCATGTTTAATTTTTGTAAATCATTGTTTTGCTAAATATTGTTCTTTCATGTAATTCTTATATATAATGGTAACTTATTTTTACCTATACATTGTATTATTTTTGAAAAAAAAATAAAAAATAAAATACGAGACTGAGGTCAACTAAATATACTCTTATATTGTGTGTTCTGTTTTTAAAATGAAAGAACATATGAAAAGGAAGAAGAGAGTTCAGAAGTTAAGTTTATTGTAGCGAGTTTACATCCCAGTGAGACCTTCTCCGCGAATGAAATGGAAAACAGGTCCCACACTGAACTAGCCCCAAAACATCCATTGCCTTTCCGTTTTTGCAATGTGGAAGACATGATATATTTGGTGGTGTGTTTTCAGTGCGAGATATTTTGGCGTGTTCTGAATAATAAGTTGTTGCAAAGGGTTCTTTCCTTTGCACCCTTCCACTTCTGCAGGATAGAATGTCTCAACTACTTAACCATTTGTGTTTACTTATCAAAGTTGATAAGGTTACAAATTCATATATATATATATATATATATATATATATATATATATATATATATATATATATATATATATGTGTGTGTGTGTGTGTGTGTGTGTGTGTGTATGTGTATGTATGTTGCAAGTGAGGTATATATATATATATATATATATATATATATATATATATATATATATATATATGAATATATGGCCGCGGGGGCATAAAACAATTAGAATAGCGCCCACGTTATCCCTGCGTGTCGTAAGAGGCGACTAAAAGGGACGGGACGAGGGGGCTGGGAACCCCCTCTCCTGAATTTAAATTCCTGGGAGACATCATCAAAGAGATGGAGCTGGGGGGAGAGTGACTGCTCCCCGCACTCTAGTTTTGGGGTGTTTGAATGTGCGTGGATGTAGTACGATAGAGAGTAAAAGATGTGAGATCGGAAGTATGTTTAGAAGTAGAAGGATGGATGTATTGGCCTTGTGTGAGACAAAGATGAAAGGAAAGGGTGAAGTGATGTTTGGTGAAATGTCTGGTAGAGTGTCTGGGATTGAAAGGGGAAGAGCGAGAGAGGGTGTGGCTTTATTGCTGAGTGAATGGATGACAGGTAAAGTAGTGGAATGGAAGGAGATATCATCTAGGTTAATGTGGGTAAGGGTTAGGTTGGGTAGGGAATGTTGGGCGTTTGTCAGTGCGTATGGGCCAGGTAGTGAGAAAAGTGAAGAAGAGCGGAATGAGTTCTGGAATGAGTTAACTAGGTGTGTAGAAGGACTGGGTAGAAGGAATTATGTAGTTGTTATGGGTGACTTAAATGCTAGAGTGGGCGCTGGAGAGGTAGAAGGTGTCATTGGGAAGTATGGCGTACCAGGTGAAAATGAGAGTGGTGAGAGACTGGTAGATATGTGTGTTGAACAAGAGATGGTAATAAGTACTAGCTTTTTTAAAAAGAAAGATAAAAATAAGTATACATGGGTAAAAGTGGCAAATGGAAGAGTAGTAGAAAGGGCATTAATGGATTATGTGTTGATAACTAAAAGAATGTTTGGAAGATTGAAAGACGTGCACGTGTTTAGGGGTATGGCTAACGGTATGTCTGATCATTTTTTGGTGGAAAGAAAATTAGTTGTAGCAAAAGAGTGGGGGAATAGAGTAGGTGGATGTAAAAGGGAGCTAGTGAGGGTTGAAGAGCTAATAAAACCGGGAGTAAAAAGTAAATATCAGGAAAGGTTGAAAATGGCATATGACGAGGTGGGAGTAAGAGAAATTGGTAATTTAGAGGAGGAGTGGAAGTTAGCAAAAGAAAATTTTTTTGGGATTGCAAGTGATATAT
Source organism: Palaemon carinicauda (assembly GCF_036898095.1). Classification (NCBI taxonomy): domain Eukaryota; kingdom Metazoa; phylum Arthropoda; class Malacostraca; order Decapoda; family Palaemonidae; genus Palaemon; species Palaemon carinicauda. The sequence continues at coordinate 82,738,179 of NC_090736.1, forward strand.
GTGGCAAGAAGGTTGTTGGAGGCAGCATGAGGAAGGGCAGTGAATGGTGGAATGGAGGGGTGAAAGTAAAAGTGGAAGAGAAAAAGAGGGCTTTTGAAGAATGGCTGCAGAGTAATAGTATAGAGAAGTATGAAAAATATAGAGAGAAAAAGGTGGAAGTAAAGCGCAAGGTACGTGAGGCAAAGAGGGCAGCTGACCTGAGGTGGGGTCAGGGACTGGGTCAGTCATATGAAGAGAATAAGAAGAAGTTTTGGAAAGAAGTGAAGAGAGTAAGGAAGGCCGGCGCAAGAATTGAAGAGACAGTGAAAGATGGAAATGGAAGGTTGTTAAAAGGAGAGGAGGCAAGGAAAAGGTGGGCTGAATATTTTGAAAGTTTGCTGAATGTTGAGGATGATAGGGAGGCAGATATAATTGCTGTTGCAGGTGTTGAGGTGCCAGTGATGGGAGATGAGAATGAGAGAGAGATTACAATAGAGGAAGTGAGGAGAGCACTAGATGAAACGAGAGTAGGAAAAGCATCTGGTATGGATAGTGTGAAAACTGAGATGTTGAAGGAAGGGGGTGTGACTGTACTTGAATGGTTGGTGAGATTGTTTAATGTGTGTTTTGTGTTGTCAATGGTACCAGTAGATTGGGTCTGTGCATGTATTGTACCACTACATAAGGGTAAGGGAGATGTGCAAGAGTGTTGTAATTCAAGAGGTATTAGTTTGTTGAGTGTAGTTGGAAAAGTGTATGGTAGAGTACTGATTAATAGGATTAAGGATAAAACAGAGAATGCAATCTTGGAAGTACAGGGTGGTTTTAGAAGAGGTAGGGGTTGTATGAATCAGATTTTTACCGTTAGGCAGATATGCGAGAAATATTTAGCAAAAGGTAAGGAGGTGTATGTTGCGTTTATGGATCTGGAGAAAGCATATGATAGAGTTGATAGGGAAGCAATGTGGAATGTGATGAGGTTATATGGAGTTGGTGGAAGGTTGTTGCAAGCAGTGAAAAGTTTCTACAAAGGTAGTAAAGCATGTGTTAGAATAGGAAATGAAGTGAGCGATTGGTTTCCGGTGAGAGTGGGGCTGAGACAGGGATGTGTGATGTCGCCGTGGTTATTTAACTTGTATGTTGATGGAGTGACGAGAGAGGTGAATGCTCGAGTGCTTGGACGAGGATTAAAACTGGTAGGCGAGAATGATCATGAATGGGAGGTAAATCAGTTGTTGTTTGCGGATGATACTGTACTGGTAGCAAACACAGAAGAGAAGCTTGACCGACTAGTGACAGATTTTGGAAGGGTGTGTGAGAGAAGGAAGTTGAGAGTTAATGTGGGTAAGAGTAAGGTTATGAGATGTACGAGAAGGGAAGGTGGTGCAAGGTTGAATGTCATGTTGAATGGAGAGTTACTTGAGGAGGTGGATCAGTTTAAGTACTTAGGGTCTGTTGTTGCTTCAAATGGTGGAGTGGAAGCAGATGTACGTCAGAAAGTCAATGAAGGTTGCAAAGTGTTGGGGGCAGTTAAGGGAGTAGTAAAAAATAGAGGGTAGGGCATGAATGTAAAGAGAGTTCTATATGAGAAAGTGATTGTACCAACTGTGATGTATGGATCGGAGTTGTGGGGAATGAAAGTGATGGAGAGACAGAAATTGAATGTGTTTGAGATGAACTGTCTGAGGAGTATGGCTGGTGTATCTCGAGTAGATAGGGTTAGGAACGAAGTGGTGAGGGTGAGAATGGGTGTAAGAAATGAGTTAGCGGCTAGAGTGGATATGAATGTGTTGAGGTGGTTTGGCCATGTTGAGAGAATGGAAAATGGCTGTCTGCTAAAGAAGGTGATGAATGCAAGAGTTGATGGGAGAAGTACAAGAGGAAGGCCAAGGTTTGGCTGGATGGATGGTGTGAAGAAAGCTCTGGGTGATAGGAGGATAGATGTGAGAGAGGCAAGAGAGCGTGCTAGAAATAGGAATGCATGGCGAGCGATTGTGACGCAGTTCCGGTAGGCCCTGCTGCTTCCTCCGGTGCCTTATATGACCGCGGAGGTAGCAGTAGTAGGGGACTCAGCAGTATGAAGCTTCATCTGTGGTGGAAATGTGGGAGGTTGGGCTGTGGCACCCTAGCAGTACCAGCTGAACTCGGCTGAGTCCCTGGTTAGGCTGGAGGAACGTAGAGAGTAGAGGTCCCCTTTTTTGTTTTGTTTCTTGTTGAGGTCGGCTACCCCCCAAAATTGGGGGAAGTGCCTTTGGTATATATATATATATATATATATATATATATATATATATATATATATATATATATATATATATATATATATATATATATATAATTCATACGTACATACATCGAATGGTTTTTTATTTCTTCTTTTGTCTTGATGTACTACACACACACACACACACACACGCACACACACCGTGCTACGTGGTACATCATATTACTCCATGTTTGCCAACGGCTAGGCTATATAAGCAGATGAGCAACTAGGTGTAGTAAATAGAACTTCAGGCGTGGAGGATATGCCACCCTAAATCTCGATGAAATCACCTTCAGCAGATTGGGGTTAAAACGACAGACAAGATGTCTTTTCGGATTTTACTCCTGATGCCCGGCGGATGATCTTACTGAAATTAGTATGGACTGGCAGGAGTCACCTGCCTTAGTTAGATAGGCGCCGCGCATTGCAAGGAGCTGGGTATCTTTAGGTGATTTTAGCCAAATAATCCTCTATGGCTGTTGTGTTGAGGTCTTTCCATCCGGCCCTCGAGTCATATGTAGGTAATTCCTTTGGTGTGTCCTTAGAGTCAATATAAATAGGTATAGAAATTCAAAGAAGGTCTAAATAAAATGATCAAGCTATTGTGGCATAGCCACGCTAGACTTATAAATTTAAGAGTTTTATATGTTTATATTTATAGGGTTAATAATTCATATTCCGCTACAGCGGTTAAATAGATACAAGTTTCGTGTACCCGTACGTTTCTCGTCAGAGGGTGTGTGGGTAACAGGATCATAAATGGGTTCAGGTTACTTTGTATTGCAGACGGAATTTCAGTTCCCTTTCAATTTAGACTGCTCTACAGTTACTGTTGAGCACTGGTGAAGTTTTTGTATAGCACTGGACTATTGACTATTATTTTATTAGAATACCGGGAAAACCTTTGTCTATCGACTGTGGAGAGGCATTGGCTGTGTTTAGAAAAGCCATTGTGAAGTTCCACTATAATTCAAAGCACACTAAATTACGTAAGTTACAAGGGCAATTACGTGTATATGAAATGAATGCTCTTAATAGGAGTTTGGAATCCCAACAGGCCACTTTCTCCTGACTTTGTTGTGATAAAGATCATATTGTTCAGACTAGTTTTGTTTTAATTGAGCTCATTGCAGAGATATTGAAACCCCATGTAGAAGGAGAATTTGTAAAGTAGTGCTTGGTTGCTGCTGTAGACTTGCTTATAGCAGAAAAGGCTAAATTGTTTAAGAGTGTTAGAATGTCACACAGAGCTGTTTCTGATAGGATTGGTGACATGGCTAAAGAAATAGAAAGAACACTAACAGACTATGCAAGAGATTTCCTTTTTTACTCATTGGCTTATGATGAAACAATAGACATAATGAATACTGCTCGGCTGGCTATTTTTATTTGTGAGGAAACTGCTGAATTTGAGACAAGAAAAGAGTTGCTTTCTTTGGAACATATGCATGGCACTACAACTGGTGAAGACTTGTTTAAGAGACTCAAATCATCAATGAATAGATTTGGGCTAACATTTGAAAAGCTCAGTGGCCTAATTACTGATGGAGCTCCAGGCATAGTTGTCTCAAAGAAGGGATTAGTAGTGTATGTTAAAAATGAACTGGGTCGTGTTGGTATTGACCCTAATAATTCAATTATTCGTCAGCAGAGTTTGTGTGAACAGTCACTGCGGCTTAACAGGGTTATGTCAGTAGTGGTATCTTCCATTATTTTTTATGAAAAATAAAGTATTAAACAGGCGATAGTCTAAGGAGCTACTGAATTACGTTGAGAGGTAGTTTCGTGACCTTGTCTATTATCGTGAAGTTCCTTGGCTAAGTCGTGGAACCAGGCTCATGTGATTTTATACACTTCTGGAGGAAATAAATCTATTCATGGAGATGAAGGGAACACATGTTATGGAACTCGGTGATGATAGTTGGCTGTGTGTTCTCGCATTCATGGGGGACCTTACAAAGTATCTTTCAGAACTAAATATCCATCTTAAGGGCCAAATCAGTTTCTCAGTTCAGTGCTTTGAAGTGTGAAATCATATGAAGTCAAATTAAAAATTAGACAATTGCAAATTGGAAACAAAAACACACTACATTTCCTTACCTTGCAAGCAGAAAATCCTTGTTCAACATCTGTGTATGCTGATGAATGCACAAAATTAATTGAGCATTTTAGAGAAAGCTTCAAGGATGTTATAAGTATACAATAGGAGCTAAACATCTTTGATACGCCATTTAATGTGGACCCAGCAGATATCCCTTCAGACCTACAACTTGAATTAATTCAACTGCAAAATGATGATTATAGACTTTTATGGACGGTATATAAAATTTGAAACTTTTCCTTCTTTGAGAAGGCATGCGCTGAGATATGCATCTATATTTGGAACCACACATTGTTGTGAGCAATTCTTTTCAAAGCTTACCTTAGCAAAGAATCGTTTGCTTTCAAGACTCACTGATACAAATCTTGGAAACAAGCTGCGAGGTGTAACATCATCACTACCACCCGGGTTGCCAGGTTTTCGAAATGAGAAAAGGCCAACTTCTAATCAACCACAACTTTAAAAGGCCAACCCATTAGTTGGATAAGGCCAAAAAATATGGTATTAAAGACCCTCCTTTGTTCTTGATATTACTAAAGTCTACCAAATTTAAAAAACACCAAATTTGATGTTTTTTTTTTTTTTTTTTTGGCCTGAAAAAATGTAAACCTGGCAACCCTACTACCACTTGACATCACACATCTCGCCAAAGAGGATTTTCAGCCATTACATTAATCAGGTGAGTTCCATTTGTTAATATTCTCGGTACATCAAATCAGGGAAAAATGTGAAGATAGTTGATAGATATGCTAAATTTATTATAGACCAGCATTGTTTTCGCATTGATTTATTTACTATGCAACATTATTTAAGAATTTTAATATAAAATACTGTAATTTTATGTTCACGCATTCAGGGCTTGTTATTTGCATGCAACACATACAATAATAGGCCATAAAAATATTGAGACTTTTCTATCGTTTAACCCATGAATGTTTCTAATTTTCAATGGCCCTTGGAGGAAATCATGAATGATCAAATGGCCCT
>NC_090736.1:82756011-82766011 GCF_036898095.1 Palaemon carinicauda
GCGGCACCCTTGAATGTGAACTGGTGACAGGTGCCATTTCTTCCCTTCCGCCAAGCGGAAGATGGCCAACATCACTTGGTTGATTTGAGGTGACCTCGACCCATGTCGATTCAGGCATCTCACTACCACCTCGCTGTCTAGAACCAGTCTTATGTGGGTCGAGTGGCGAGGAGAAACTTTCTTTAGTGTCAGAAGTACTGCCATGGCTTCTAGAAAGTTGATGTGGAATGACTTGAAAAGATTGGACCAAGCTCCTTGGACTCACATTTGATGAGAGTAACCTCCCCAGCCTTCCTTTAAAGCGTCTGTGTGGATAGTTACTGACAGGGGAGGAGGTTGACGGAGTATTGATTTCTTCAATTGCTTGGCATTGGACCACGGCTTGAGAAGCGTTCGCAGTCGAGTCGGTAGTGGCCTTATTAGATCTCTTCGCGCATTTGATGCGTATTTTTTCCAGACTCCTGTTGCATCCTTAACCCTGGAACAGTACGGTGGGTCGTCCGCGACCCCGAGCGTAAAAAAAAAAAAGAGGTTTTTCTCACGTGACTCATCCCCGTGACTGAATTTGTGGGTGATCAACCTGCAGTAGGTGTCTCGCCTACACGCTCTAGTAGTGTCCAGATGTGCATTGCTGTAGCTGTACTCCTTCCCCGATTTCTGAGACGCGTCGGGGTCGAGCGTGACCGAGTTTACCCTTCTAAGGTAATTTGCATAATTATCAAAGTTATTACGTATTATGAAATTGTCGTACAATGGTGCAACTTGTATAGGTTATCAGTTGTGGAAAGTCTTGGTGGATTATTTGGCTACCATGTGCATGATTTTTTTTTTAGTTAAAATGTCGTTCATCACCACGAGGACCATTTTACCACGAGTGCCCCTTTTTCAATTTTTTTAATTTTTTTACTAAGTCATTTTTCCGTAAGATATTGCCAAATAGTGTCGTAAAACTTTTGATTTTTCAGTGTTGGAAAGTGTGTCTAGATGATCTGGCTACCCATGCGTGACTTTGTTTTGGTCAGATACTACGTAGTTATTGGTATATTGGGTATTTAACTGCGGTTGCCAATTTCTGTTTTTTTTTAATATTTGTGAAAATTTACTACGTAGTAAGGAATTGCCGTATATTATTGATTTTTTTTTTCATGTTTATGTGTTAGAAAGTGTACCTTGATGGTTGGGCTAACACGTGCATGTCTTTTTTTTTTATCTGAGATGCCGTATATTAGCAAGTTGGGTATTTTTCCGCGAGTGCCCCTTTTTATTTGTTTTGCATTTTTTTGCTTAGTCATGTTACCGTAAGGAATTGGCAAGTAGTGTCGCAAAACTTGTATTTTTATAGTGTTGGAAAGTGATTCTAGATGATCTGGCTACCCATGCCTATCTTTATTTTTAGCCAGATATGGGGTATATATAGGTATGTGTTCGATTTTCCTGCGATTGCCACTTTTTCGTTTTTTCCATTTCTTTCAAAATTACTACGTACTAAGGAACTAAGGATTCCTCTAGATGTTTATTTGTCGGAAAATTTTGTTTACTTCTTTTTTGATTGAATATCATCAAATTTTTTTAGCTAAAATATTATATTGTTTTACATTTTTTTTTTATTTCCCTTCAAAAAATTTTTTGGGGGTCAGAATTTTAATTCTATAGTCCTAAAATAATCGACAATTATCCAGCAACCCACCATACAATTTTTATGCATATCCAAGAATAATTAGATTAGTAAATAACACCTTGAAATTGACATACCCTTCCTACATTTCAAGTGGCAGATTAGGGAGTCTGAGTCAGTGTGGTTGGCGGCCATTTTGTGGACATATCTGAAGCATAAGTTGCCCTATCTATATATATTTTTGTTCTCTATAGAATTTGTGATATTTTGGTATATTTTTACCTGCATAAATATCATATTATATATTAAATTTATGTATTTTTTTACGAAATATCTAAGTACTCAAAAAATTACCTTTAGATATGGCCCCTGATATAAATGTAATTTACAAAATAATGAAGTTTTTTTACATATTTTTATTTTAGGATAACATATGTTTATTCCTTAAAAATATTAGCCACTTCCTATTTCATTTGGGTACCCAAAAAAAATTCATGAAATTTGGACAAATTTTTTTGGCCAAAAAAAAAATACCCTTTTTTTCTCATTTCAGATCTTCACCTCCATGGGTCTGACTTCATCCAAAATACATCAAGATGTGTCCTAAACATTCAAGAATCAATTCCTAAAAGGATTTGTGTATATATGTATAAACTTTTTTTTTGAATTTTTATGTAAGGTCTTTTTATCTACTTAATTTTTTAAAATATTTATAATAAATAGTTTTTCTGCAGATGAGTAGTAATTATCTTTACAGTTGTTTTAAGCATTCATTGAAGTTTTTTTGGCAAAAGAAAAAAGGAGGTTACTGCAAAAACTGATTTTTCAAGAATTTTTTTTAGCGTCGGGGTCCCGCGCGTCCGAGTATACCCTTAAAGGGGTGTCCGAGGAGCGTACCTATCCAGGGTTAAGCTGTGCTCTTAGCACTGGATCTGTTATCGAAGCAAACTGTAGAGAGCCCAGCACTCTCTCCTGTTTGCATCTTCATATCCATTTGGATTTTAATAGTCTCTTGACAGATTGCGCTATTTCTTTCCTCTTCTTACCAGGAATGGAAAGTCGATGTGACTCCAAATTCCAGTGGATTCCTAACCACTGAAATTTTTGAGTTGGAGAAAGTCGAGACTTTTTTATGTTGATCTTGAATCCCAGATGTTCCAGGAACTGGATCACTATCTTAGAAGCTTGCATGTATTCTGTCATGGATGCTGCCCACACCAGCCAGTCGTCCAAGTAGGCTACTACTTTCACCCCCTTTAGGTGTAATTGATGGACGGCTGTGTTTGCGAGCTTCTTGAAAATCCTTGGGGCTATGTTCAGCCCGAAAGGCATGGCTCTGAAGGCGTAAAGTTTTCTATGTAACTTGAAGCCTAGGTAGGAGGAGAGGTGACGATTAATTGGAACGTGCCAATAAGCGTCATACAAGTCTATAGAGACAGTATATGCCCTTCTGGGCAGTAGGGTCCTTATGTGTTGAAGCGTGAGCATTCTGAACTTGTAGTTCACTATGAACTTGTTGAGTGGCGACAAGTCTAGAATGACTCTGAGTTTTTCTGAGTCCTTCTTTGGAACACAAAACAGCCTTCCTAGGAATCTTATGGACTTAACTTTCCGGATTACTCTTTTGTCTAAGAGTTCTCGGACATATTCTTCCAGAACGGGGGATGAGTGTTGGAAGAATTGAGGAAATTGAGGTGGAGGACTGCTCCAGCTCCAACCTAGACCATTTTTAATTAGTCTGTGGGCCCGGGGATCGAAGGTCCAGCGATCCCTAAATAGCTGTAGTCTCCCTCCTACTGGAAGTATCTTACTTCTGCTGCTATAGACCTGAGGCCTTGCCTCCTTGACCGCATCCTCCCCTGTATCCCCTTCCTCTTGAAGGGCGTCTACAAGAACCTCTGGCTGTTTCTCTAGCTCTCGAACGAAAGGAAGAAGTCTGCCTTTCGAAGGCTGGGTTAAAAACTGGCGACTGTGTCACCACTTGTTGAGGTACCAGCTGGTACGTGGTTGGAGGTTGTGCCACTATCTGAGGCACCGCGGTCACAGGAAGCTGTTGTTGATGTTGCTGTTGGAAGGGTTTAGCCGGCCGAGGGGATGGCCCAGGCTTTTTTGTCTTCCTCTTAGGTTGGGGACCCTCATCCGGAGAAGACTTTCTCTTAAGATCTAAGCCCCATTTTTTGAGAAGGTTCCTATTCTCTGTGGCGGCCTTGTCTACTACCTCTTTAACCACTTCATTGGAAAAGAGGTCTTTACACCAAATACGAGAGGAGATCAGTTCCCTCGGTTTGTGCCTCACCGCAGCCGAGGCGAACACAAACTCTCTACAGGCTCCCCTAGCTTTAAAAAAGCTATAGAGATCCTTCGTAACTGTGGCTAGATGGGTTTTGGCCACAACCATGAACATGTCCTGGTTCTTGGGGTCACTTGCCATCGTTTCTAGTGTCGTTTGCAATGACATCGATGCCGCAAGTCTTTCCTTTGTCTCTTGCTCTCTACGCAAGAAAACCTCCGACAGTTTTGGAAGTGCCTCACCGAACTGGCGTTCAGCAATATCAGCTTCCAGCTTCCCGACATAGAAGATAAGGTGTAGGTCCATCCAGTCTTCTTGGTCCAAGGGCAAGTTCAGAGATAACGGCTTGCACTCCTCCAAGGAGGGGCATGGTTTCCCTGCCTCCACCGCCTTTAAGGCTGCCTTATATCCCTTTTCCAAGAAGGGAAAGGCTCTGGTAGGAGAGGCCACAAAGGAGGGAAGCTTCATACTCAAGGCGGGCACCTTTGAGTTAGAGAAGCCCCTCTCTTTCATCGAGCTCGCTAGTAACGTCTGAGCTTTACTCTGGTCAAAGACTATGACCTCCTTCGGCTCCGTCTCCTCCTTTAAGGCTGGCTCCCTCCTAAGACGGACATAGCAGTCCGGATAAGAATCTTTGTTGGGCCAAAATTCCACTTCCTCCAGGGGAATTGCTCCCAACTTTTCTGAGATCACGATCTTCCCAGTTGTCATTGGCATGTGTTTGGCATACCTCCAAGGATTGGTATTCGAGCACAAAGGAAGATCCTTCACACTGAGCCGCTTCTGGGGCCCATGTGATGCTGCAAGTCTACGTATCTTCCTTCTCACCATTCTTCCTTTTAATTTGATGGATCATCTCAACAATGGAAAAAAGAGTCCTTCCCAGTTCATCTGGGATAGCAGACGATGTAGAAGGAACTTGCTCTTCTACTTGAGGAGCCTGGAACAGCTCCTCCTCCTGACCTTCTCCTAGAAGGTCCTTCTCAGTAGACTCCGACACCTCCGACATCTTATCGTGCAATTGGATGTCTTGAAGGGCAGCCGAGACTTCAGAATCTACCAGATTCTGGGCAGTTGGTATCTCCACCTGAGGCTGGGGGATGATTGCATCAGCCGATGCTTTAGGGAAAGGGTAGGCCCTCATCTTCTCATTTGGAAGGTAGGGGCCTGAGGTGTTTTTCTGAAAACCCCTCACCCAGGATCGTAATGTTTCCCTGGCAGCATCCCTTGACTCGGTAATCAGGTTAGAACAAACTGTACAAACCTGAGGGTCCCAATAGCGGAGATCACCTCTGGAGGCTGCGCATGCTGAGTGCCTCCTATAATATTGATGTCCACAGAAGTTCTTACTGCGGACATTACAGAACACACTACCACACTTCGGATGGTCCTCCTAAAAAAAGAAGAAAAATCCATGAGTATCAAGTGAAGGCTTTCACTTATATTGAGACATTTAGCTTATATAGAAAAGCTATAAAAGAAAGAATGAAAGACACATACTTCTATTTCCTGCCAAGTCAATTGCTAAAACCTCCCGAGATATTAAAACTAAGGTTAATTTTTTTTCTAAATTACCTTATGTAATTTCCTAAACGGAAATATAAGGTGTAGTTCGCACGTTGAGATAACGTTTTAATATACGGGATAGAATGAATACAGAAAGAACTTACTTTCTATATATTGTACGGTCTCAACAAAAGGCTGTACAAGATAACATTAAGTATGATGAAGAACTTTAGTGTTATCACAAGCTCTCTACAGTATTTTCTGCTAATGCAGTGTGTACTACTACACTACAAATATAGCAACTACTGTACATCGCATGCTGCTGTGCCGGCTAGCACGCGCCGGCACGTGCCGGCGTGCGTCTGCACGTGCCGGCCGGCATCTACCCCTGTATAGTTCAAAGATATACTATCTTTAATAGGTGGCAGCTCACTGATTCGCGACTGTGTGGCGGCCGGCAATCATTGCCAGCCGACGGCTAAAAACACTAATACCCGGCTGCCGGCCGCTAATCGTAGTGGCCAGTAGATTCGGGCAGTGTTTCCACTGCCGGCAGGCAAAGGTAATAAAACCCATGCCCGCCGAAAGTAGCTAAGAACTAGAGAACCTCCACCTGCCCGTTTGTCGGCTGTTAAACCGGCAGCCGGGTTAGGGGTGCAACACAATAGTCAGAGAAACAGTATGGATGTAAGGTAATAAGGCGGCATTGCCATTCGACCTTCCATCCAGAAAGAGTAAACTTATGGAAGGGGAGAGTATAGCATTCAGGCTTCCAAAGAATCCATAGCCTGCCGGGCTCTACCGGCAGACATGAAAGGGAGACCAAGGAAGGTCTGGGGTTTCTGCAAAGAACAAAGGGTCTCTGCCGGCCGACACGTAATGCCAGCCGGCAGAGAGCAGATCCGGTCCTCCATCCTAACCTATAAGAGGTACGGAAGTAGGATTGCGGCCAAAAGAAAATAAAAGAAAGAGAGGTGGGGGAAGGGTAAGGGTCCTATAGACTTCGTTCTAGCAAGAGACACACTCAGCAGTTAGGGAAGCTCATTCTGACCTAGAGTTGTCTATTAGGGAGGAAGACTGGCAATACTTGCTATCCTCCTGCTAACCAGAGCAAAGTCAGGTGAAGTTATTTCGCCGGGTAACAGATAAAACTCATTCTCCAGCCCGAGAAAAACAACACAGGACAGTCTGCTAGGCCACTAGAGGAAGGAATCATCTCTTACAAAATCCTTCCAACGTGGACCAGAGAAGCAAAGCTTCCTGTGTCCGCCCCCTAACCTAGCAAAGGAGACTCATTCTCTATGCTAGGAAGAAGCAGACCACAGACTAGAAAACTCTGATATTCTGCCCTAACCTAAAAAACCAGTCACTCTGGTTATCAGGTCAGGACAGACATATCCTAGAATAGTTATACCTAAATTATTATACAGATAGAACCACTAGGATTAAGCCGAACGCTTACAGAGGGAGAGAGGGATTGAACTTGGCCTCCAGAGGAGAAAAGAACAATCGGGGATGTGCGAAAGTATACTACTGTACCTAGAATACTAGACTAGGTAAGGTGAGAATCGATTACCTAAATCACCGAAACTCTCTCGTATACAATCTTGGGAAAAACATTCAACAATATCTTACATGTACAAAATATTTGCCTATAGCTTCAGTAATATAACACTCGGAAAAACTTATATCATGCAGGAAAGTACTAGTGCAAGTCTAGGCAACGAAGCCTCGTGAAGGGCAAGATCGGTACCTCGACCCGTGTCAAAATCACCGAAATAAAAACTGACGGTATAATATAAGCATTCCTAGAGGAGCTAAATAGCTAAATTATTAAAGCATAACAAGCCGGGAACGTTGCTCCATCTAACTAAATGACACTTAAGAGCGAGCGATAGCATCCAGGATGCCTCCGGTAGGCAACAGCTCTTGTTTACGTTAATATCACTTTTGATTTCATTCAAAATGACAAGAGCTTACATTTATATATAGTAAAGATAATACTCAACCTTTCAGAGGCAGAAGAGGCCGGAGAAGTCATCAAAATATTGAATACAATCCAAAATAATGAGAGAACACAAGGGAAAACATCAAGTAGTAGAGCTACACGAAAAGGAACAAAGAGGGCGCTACCGCCTTCATCAGATACACACTGGAAACGGAATAGGAGATATACCTTATGAGCGGCTCTCTTTTCATTCTCGTTTCAGATTTTTGTCACTGTACCCCCTCGAAGCGTTAATAATGTTCGGGGTGAAGATAGCTATGTGACGTGTCAAGAATACGTCCTCTGATATTATGCGATATTCCTGTGAGATTATTTAGGGATATTCACTCAAGGAGTTAGAATTCTGGATACTTTAAGGTAAAATTCTCTGGGAATATCACTGCAGTCAAATATACCCTAGAAAGCTACCTAATAGGAATTTCCATCAGGACGACATGGCCTGAGCCCAAAAAACTATTTAGAGATGTAAGAAACATGGAGAAACATTTTCTGTTTCCTTTTTATAATTATTTGCTATACTTTATAGTATAAATATATGCTGGATTATATTTCCATTCCAATTAGAAGTTGAACAGCAAACTATTTAGAGATATGAGAAAGATGAAGCTACATTTTCTGTTTTTGTTTTTTTTATATAACTTTTTGCAATATGAGTTAAAACTTCTGGAATTAAATAATTTCTTTATGCAACTGAAGGAAAATTTCGTTTCCGAAAGTGTTTCCAAAATATCCAAATAATTCCTGCGATGATCCTCCAAAATTATCCAATTAACCATGGTTCCGCGCCTAAACCTACCTTTCCAACGGCTCCATTTCAGTAGTAAAGTTCTTATGGGCGGGAGCTAGTCAAGTCTTATGATGATGAAATTGAAAGCGAAGATCAGTTTGCTAAAGGTATTAATATTGCAATTTGAATCTTATAGTAATGAAACCTTAGGGTTTAACTGTTATATAAGAATATGGAAATTATTACATTTTGGAAGGTCAAGGTCAAGGTCACGATCAAACAAAATATTCAATTCACGTAATCAGCCATAAGTCTTAACATCATTGTTACATAGTATTCAAACTTGTTTCATATTTGAGTGTAAAAAATCCACCTGAATTAATAAATGTTAAGGTCAAGGTCAAGGTTGAGCAAAAGGTTGAGAAATTAGCTGCCGCGGCGGAGGTTTGCGCTCTATGGAGTAATCTTTAGTTATTTTTATTATTATTATTTTTATTATTATTATTATTATTATTATTAACAAGCTACAACCCTATTTTTAAAAGCAGGATGCTACAATATAAGTTCAAGTGCTCCAACAGGAAAAATAGTCCAGTGAGGAAAGGAAATATGTAAAAAAATAAACTATATGGGAAGTAATAAGTAAAAATATCAGTGACAACGTTAAGATACGTATGTAATACTTAAACTATTAGGAGCTACATTTTTCAACCTGTTCAACGTTAAAACATTCGCTACAAATTTGAACTTCAGAATTTGCACTGATTGGTCTAGTATGAATTCATTATGCAGTTACTTTACCATCTGTGATATGTGCTAGATAATAAACCATTTTTATATGATTCACGAGTTCCCCTCTGCAAATAATATTTCCACATTTTTTGCATTGCTCTTTAATATAAATAGAATTATATTGTACATGCCATGATAGTATAATAATATTTATTTTTTTCATTTCGAACAAAAAGATATTTTAAACTTTTTATATTCCACTGAAATTAAATGAGGATCGAGAGGACCTTGAAGAATTATATCTTACTCGAATTTTAAGAATAATGAGTACTAAGCAACACAATTATATTTATTGCATATTACCAGAATAATTTTCATATGAATCTCCATTGAAAATCTAATACAGTTTTAACTTGTAATCAAAAAAGAAAGAAGAACAGGAGGCATTATGACCTAGTTGAATGTACTATTTTGCTCTTAACGACAATTCTTTTTTGTATGATACATTCTTAATGAGCTTTGATTATGATAAAGGTGAAATGTTCTATTTCCCCTCTGCGATATAATCCTGTAAATATATCAGTGGAACTTCAAAATAATTTCTTGGTTGAACAAGTAAACAAAAGCTGTGTTTTTTTAATATTCGTTCATTTTAAATTTTGCTTTGTTGAATGTCATTATTGGCTTGTGTCATTTTTCTATAATTTATTCGCTACGTCTGAGTTTATTTTGCTTAATAGGAGGCTTTGAAAGTTCCTGTTTTCCCAACGAGGGTTCAATATTGGCTCGTAATAATAATAATAATAATAATAATAATAATAATAATAATAATAATAATAATAATAATAATAATAATAATAATAATAATAATAAACATCTGTACGTGGCACTTACAGTTCCTTCGTGTAAGAATTAGGTCTGAATAGGGACCATTGGGACGAACGTTGTTATATAGGCTTCAAAAGAAGAAGAAAAACGAATTTGCATAATTTATCTAGCATGTTTGACAAAGAAGAATCTTTCTATTAGGAAATTATAATTGTAAACTTATAATTATAATTTTTTCCCTCGACTACTCCGCTGAGATGAGACTAAAAAATACTCTTTAAAAAATATATAAGT
>NC_090736.1:82771011-82776011 GCF_036898095.1 Palaemon carinicauda
TTTTTTTTTCCATTATTCAATATTCAATTCAAGCATCAAAGGGAAATTTGTATAATACAGTGGGGTGTAGCTAAGAAGATTGATATTTTCATGCAGCATCACTTGGTCTGTTTATGTGATGTTACTGACCTCACCTTCCGTCAGTACCAAAAACAAAATATATTATTTTCTAATTGAACAATAAGTAAATCTCTTTCAACTGGCTGGATAGGTCGAACGTGGTCGAAACATGAGTTTCCATTAGATTTTCATTTCATCAAAACAAGATTTGGCTCAAAGTGGGACGAGCTTTGCCATCAGGAAAATCGCATCCCTGTTTGCTGATTACAGAAACGAATTAATCTCTATAACAGGAGTCAAATAATACATGTCGAGAATGAATTTTCCACTCAAAGTAATGATCATCCAACTAATACCTTCTGACACGATTAGGCAATTTTATAAACCTAACTGCCAACTTGTTAGGATTCTCTAGATATTTCAATAAATATTTTTGTAAACTTTTTATTTTGCATGTCGGCTTACCATCTGTCTATGAAACCAGCTTTTCATTTTTTTGTCATTTGTGTTCCCTTGTTTCTCTATCATTTATTTGCATATTATTTATTGATAATGTCTTTCAATAATTGCGAATTGTGTTCGTTCAGAATTAGTAAAAAAAAGTATCAAACAAGTAATATTCATGTTGTTATTTCTTTTCATTTTCAAATTTTACTTTTATTATTTCACTGTTCCTTGGGGCTCGGCCACCCTCCCCCCCCCCCCCCCGAAAAAAACTAGTAATATAGAATAAAAAGTCAAAACACTGATCTTGAATTAAACTACGAACAAATAAGGCTTCCTCTTTCAATTAATAAAAAGTATAAAATTATTCAAACTTTTATTACTACACTTCAACCGCATTGTAAGGTCAGCGAAGTTTAAGTTTATATATATATATATATATATATATATATATATATATATATATATATATATATATATATATATATATATATATATATGTATATATATATATATATATATATATATATATACATATATATATATATATATATATATATATATATATATATATATATATATATATATATATATATATATATATAGGAGGCCTATCATCTTTGGAAGGGTAACAGATCAGATTTGATCTGGAACAACTATTCTCAGCTTCGAGCTTTTGCTCAGAGAATTTATACCTCTACTGAAAAGGAATACAATTTAACCATAAAAAAAACCGTTTCTGGTACAACTCAGGAACATAAATGGTGGTCTACCCTTAAATCTGTACTCTTTGGTGTAGATGCAACAGTTCCCCCTTTACTTAAACCAGATGGGTCAGTCATTCACTGTCCAAAGGAGAAGCCAACCCTGTTGGCTGATGTTTTTGACAATAAACATTGTATTGAAAAACTTGAACTTCCTCATTCCTGTTTTCCTGAGGCTAAACTAACTAGTTTAGCTTTTCGATCTCGTGAGATCAAAGCTCTGTTGATGGACCTTGATGCTTATGGAGGTGTAGACCCAAATGGCATTTTCCTTTGTTTTTTATAAAGACAGCAGATTTCTTAGCTCCAAAGTTATCTGTTATTTTGCGTAAGGTAGCAAGAAGAGGAGCTTTTAGTACTTGTTAGTAAATTGGTAATGTTACTCCTCTATGTAAATGTGTTTGTGGCAGCTAAAGTCCCACTGATTACCACCCAATTTCCATAACTCCCATATTATCTACAGTTTTTGAACGTCTGGCAAAACATCTTAATAGGTTTGCTGAAGGAAATCATCTATTCCCCATTTTGCAATTTGGTTTTCGTAAAGGCCTTGGAGTATGTGATGCCCTTCTTACAGTCTCCAATGCTGTACAGAAATCCCTTGATTGTGGTCAGGAAGTTCGTATGATTGTCCTTGATTTTAGTGCTGCCTTTGACTGTGTTAATCATGAGGCCCTTGTTTTCAAACTGAAACAGTTGGGAGTGGGTGGGTCGTTTCTTAGCATTATTATTGATTTTTTAAGTAATAGATCTCAAAGAGTTGTTGTTGATGGGCACCATAGTTAGTATAGGAATGTGATATCCGGTGTTCCACAGGGTAGTGTTCTTGGCCCAATACTTTTCATACTATATACACATGACATGTGGTTTGGCATAGAAAACAAGCTTGTTGCATATGCAGATGAGGTAACTCTCTTGCATCAATTCCATCCCCTGAATGTAGATCTGGGATTGGTGAGTCCCTTAATAGAGATTTAGCTAAAATTAGTGCATGGTGAAAATTAGGGGGTATGAAGTTGAATCCTAATAAAACTCAAAGTATGATTGTAAGTAGGCCAAGGACGGTGGCTTCTCAACATCCGAATCTCAGTATTGATAATGTTCCTTTAAATTTGTATGACTCTTTTAAAATTTTAGGTGTGATTCTCGACAGCAAATTTACTCTTGAGAAACACATTAGGTCTGTGTCTTCTTCAATTGCACAAAAAATTGGCTTATCGAGAAAATCTTTCAAGATTTTCGGTGATCAATCTATTCTGAAGAAGAGTTTTAATTCTTTCATTCTACTTTATTTTGAGTACTCTTCTCCTGTCTGGTGTTCAGCTGCTGATTCTCATCTTAATTTGTTGGACAGAAACTTACGGTCTATTAAATTTCTTATTATTGATCTAGATATTAATCTCTGGCACCGTCGTTCAATTAGTTCACTATGCATGTTGCATAAGATTTTTCATAACTCTCACCATCCTTTACATTCAGATCTCCCAGGACAATTCTATCCTGTTCGTAATACTAGACAGGCAGTTAATTCTAATAGCCAGGCCTTCTCCATCATGAGGCTCAATACTACATAGTATTCTAGAAGTTTTATTCCAGCTGTTACTAAGTTTTGGAATGATCTTCCTAATCGGGTAGTTGAATCAGTAGAACTTCACAAGTTGAAAGTTGAAGCAAAAGTTTTTATGTTGACCAGGCTGACATGAGTCTTTTTATGGTTTATATAGGACATATCTGTTTTGACGTTGTTACTGTCTTTAGAATGATTTATTATTAATTATTCTCATCATTTATTTATTTCCATATTTCCTTTCCCCACTGGGCTATTTTTCCTTATTGGAGCCCTTGGGCTTATATCATCTTGCTTTTCCAACTAGGGTTGTAGCTTAGCTAGTAATAATATATATATATATATATATATATATATATATATATATATATATATATATATATATATATATATATATATATGTATATATATATATATATATATATATATATATATATATATATATATATATATATATATATATATATATATATATATATATATATATATATATATATATATAGACAGACTCTTAACTTTTACCTCGAATCTGGTTAAGAATTAAATCTATAATTCTTTCTCTGGGTAACATAAATTTGTAAGACCTGATAACATTTGTCGTGATGTTAAAAACTTAATTGGTTCTGAACAATCAGGGTTTTTTTAAATATTTACTTTGTTGAAAGCCTTTAATCCTTAATGAGAAATAGATAAAGGGAAAAGTTTTTCATTCCCAGATGGGATTCGAAAGCGCAAAATTCCTCAAGAATGAGGTCAGTGAAAACCGTTTGCTCTACGAGAAATATTAGATTTTACATTATATATCTGTCGATGTCCCTCAATCTTCCTACTGCAGAATTTAATTTCCTTTTTTTTTCCTAATAGGTTGATATATACAATCTAACTCTCTCTATTATTATTATTATTATTATTATTATTATTATTATTATTATTATTATTATTATTATTATTATTATTATTATTATTATTATTACTGATATGTGTAAGTTTCATCAGGATTCATTTGAATTGTGAAGGTAAACGAAGAAAGTATTTAATTATTCACATTAGGAGAGGCTAGAGATATCGATAGCGAGTTGTTGACGAGTCCTGATTTCACAAAGCTATGAAAGAAACATTCACATAAACTCCGCGGTGAAAACCCTTCAAATGTCACTTAATCGTCTTGTGTAAGTAGACTCTAGAGTATTATCGCAAGAATGTCATTTGAAAGGTTATCTTTTGTCTTTAACGGTAGACGACTATGATGAAATCGAACAGTTTTAGCGGTATAGACATCGGCAAAGGTATTATCGTCTAAATAGTATCTGGGCTTCGGCTCAGCCAATCAGAAAAATCATGCCCTCCTCACTTTCAGACAAGACAAATCTATTTAAAAATACTTAAATCCATCTAACTGTAAGAGCCCGTTATATAACAACTACAATCTCCATCCATGAATCTTCCTCCTTCCACCTGAGGGTAAGCAAGGCATTTTGGTTGAAACGTTGACCTGCTCCCAAGACATGATAACAGTAAAGATGAAGAGGAGGAAAGAGTAGTAAGCAAGGGATAAATGAAAGAAAAGGATTATTTGATCGATTTCCGAGATCTATAGCTCCGCAACAGACTGTAATTTTAGTCAGCGACGCTAGTAAATTTGTCAGACGTTGCCACTAAAGCCTAGAAAGATATACCGTACATCGGATCTGCTTGCTTCTGCCTCATGGGGACAATTCAGTACGAGAATCTCTCTCTCTCTCTCTCTCTCTCTCTCTCTCTCTCTCTCTCTCTCTCTCTCTCTCTCTCTCTCTCTCTCTCTCTCTCTCTCTCTCTCTCTCTCTCTCGTTGGTATAGTTTTGTGCCTAATCTATATTCATGTCATCATGTAATACGGGAAATTAGATAAGAAATTCATTAAGTATAGGAAGTATTGGTCAAGCATCAAAGGAAAAGGAGCAATGATAGAAATGACAAGAAGAGGAGGTAGAGAAGCCCTCTACAAAATTTCTAAAAAGAATATAATCGTTTATGTAGAATCTATAGATGGAGTAAAACTAGTATAACCTTAAGAGATAAGAACGAGATATAGAAAGCAAGAAATCAAAATGGAAGTAATTATTCATATTTGTGTAATAATATAACATCAGGAGGGCAGTTATATTGCTTTAGTCAGATAAATTGCT
>NC_090736.1:82778511-82791011 GCF_036898095.1 Palaemon carinicauda
GACTGGAAATATATATATATATATATATATATATATATATATATATATATATATATATATATATATATATATATATATATATATATATATATATATATATATATATATATATATATATATATATATATATACACCTACATAAATATAGCTAAACACTTGCTTTTTATTATATTGTGGAGTATAGAATACTAGACTCCTCATCTCCTTTTATTAAGAGTATTAAGTAAATATTTGCGATTTGTATGTAAATTTGTTGAAATATTTACGTATTTTCCACTTTTCATTTAATTATATAGCCTCGTATTTTAGATGTTCCCAATTCTATATAAAAAAAATATATTCATTTATCAGTTCGTATAGATTGATAGGTTCTCTTTCGTAACTGTGTGATGGTATTTGCCTATCTTGTATAATACTCTACATCACAAACCTCATACGATATAAAGACCTATTCTCTAATCACATTTACTTCATACAAGAGTTCTGGCTGTATTTCTCAATGGGGAATGTTTTTGTTCGATTAGGCTTCTTACCTCACAGACACAATTTCTAATATTCTTGTCAACAATTGTATCAAATGCTTCTATTCTGATTGGTGAAATTGAAACTTCTTCTTCTCTTTTCGTCAGCATTTTGAGATTGACTTGATCTCGGTCTTTTATTAGAGAGGCTGCAGAGTTGAAATTACGTTACTTATCATGTTAGATTCTGTTGGATGAAAAATGTATGATGCTCGCAGGAATTCCATTTCCCTTCCATGGTAACAGCTTATATTGCTTTTCTTTATTTTTAGTTTTTAAATTCTTCCATATTGCCAGCCGTAGTTTAAATTGCATGAACATTTTTTTAATTTTAAGTATATTACGGACAGCCATTCAAATTTCGCCTTTTTGGTTTGAGTGAATAGAGGAAAATTTGTACGTTATCCCTGTTATTTATTTCTAATAGAAAATAATTCATTGTTATACTCATACGTGTCAATCATTATTTAAGTTTCACAAACGTACACTCACTTTTTTTACTCACTACTAGTAGACCTGTAGGCTTATTGTCCTTGAGCTTATTGTATTGGCCTTGAGCTTCAGCGGCGAGTGGTTCGTATCCACATAACGAGGGTTTTTGGTTCAAGATTACCAAACTATATTATTATTATTATTATTATTTTATATTTGTTTAGTACCTATTATCATATTTTACACTGCGAAAACATTCATTTTATGACACACCTTCCTCTGCTTCCTTGTATATCTTCTGTCCACAGACGTGCGACGACGTTTGAGCGCAAGACAAATAAGCGCCGGCAAATGAGCACCGACGTATGAGCGCAAGACACTTAAGCGCAGTAATAATAATAATAATAATAATAATAATAATAATAATAATAATAATAATAATGATGATAATTACTAGAGGGGCACTCAGTAGCACGCAGACCTCTGCCGCAGCAGTTCTTTACTCGACCTTTTGCTAGACCTTGACCTTGACTCTTGCCCTTAAATAGTTTGCAGTTCAACTTCTAATTGGGATGAAAGGGAATCAGGCATATTTTTCTTCCAATTTCCTATATATAATCATGACACTACGTTTCAGACGTATGCATCACCTATGAGGCTTACTTGAATGAATTTAACATAGCTAAAACACGTTGTATATTATTATAGTAAAAGTTTTATGATTGGTGATTTATGAATGGTGATTACAGAACTACAAAGACTCATTTCGCAACGTTACTAACCAAAATGATTGAAATTATTGAACGGCAAATACATGATTTTACGTTTTCCTCTTTAAAAAAGAAATATCTAAAAATATAACTGATTATACGGACCTTCTCAGAAATTAACAAATTAAAAGTGAGTTTCAAGTAAAGTTTTGTTTTGGACGGCTCCCAAAACCACCCTAAACCCTCTCCAACTCGCCCCTCACCCAATTACTATATCCCAAATCATGCTTAATCGATTATTGTATGTGTCCAATCTCATGTGGTATAATAAATTGCCTCAACCCCGGTCCACACTATAAAAACTGGGTTCTTGAACAAAGGTCTAGGAAATTTAGGATAACAATTCATCTCATCCACTTCTCTGGTAAAAGTATTTGTTCATTTAATCATATGTTAATTTCTTTCATTCTTTTTCTTTATAAAGAAACAAAAGGGAGAAATAAACAAAAACCTTACCGTGCATGAATTATACTTCTAAAATAGACTATATATATATATATATATATATATATATATATATATATATATATATATATATATATATATATATATATATATATATATATATATATATATATATATATATATATATATGTGTATATATATATATATATATATATATATATATATATATGCATATATATATATATATATATATATATATATATATATATATATATATATATATATATATACATATATATATATATATATATATGTGTGTGTGTGTGTATACACATATACACATATACATACACTAGCATAGGGTACCCTGTGTTGCTCGGGTACCCATTTGTAAAGAAATTTAACAAATACATTTCTGGGGATGCACTAATACTATAAAATAAACAATGGAATCAATGAATTTTAAGGGTACAGACATATATTCTCATGTAAAGTTAAGAAGTCAAAGCTTCTAGGAGAAAAACATCGGTTTTTTTCATCTGGGTAATTAATGAATAGATTCTTATGGCATCCAACTCTTGAACACTCAACATATAGCTGTCCATAAGAAAAACATGTAGATTCCAAATTGATTCTCGTAGTTTTCAAAAACTCTCCCTGGGCTTTGTTTATAGTCATGGCAAAACTTAGCCTGACGGGAAGCTGCAGTCTTTGAACTGAACTAGAAAGGTCAGTTAGGGTGATAGAGATCCTTGGAATAAAATCGTCTTCTCCTTTTCCTGCTTATGTGAGAAGGATGGTTTCCATCAAAGGAGGTAACAGCTGTTTGATCACGGAATGGGTTCCATTGCATAGATTGGGAACTTCTTCTTTGTCTACATCTTTTCCTTTTCCTTTTGCAGAGATTGGGAACATCCATATCTTTTAGCAACAAAATTGGAGCACCGAGTTTCAGCTATAGCCTTGTTCTGAACAATGGTGAATACGTTGATGTCTCTGTTTATGCAGAGCCACAGCCTATTCACCCAACTTGTATGTCTTCAGGTGTAGAATCATTCACACGGTTGCATCTGCAAATGGATCCATCTGCTTTGCTCTTTACATAGTAAAATAAACCATTAGCCGTGAAGAATTTAGGAAAATGTATTTTGGTGATATTGTACAGCTGTGTCTACATGCTGGGGCCCTTACTCACGAAACGGTGGGTGGCCTTAATTCATGTTCTAAGTAAGATTAATTGTTTTTCATCTTTCAACAGTAAAATATTGGAAGAACACCCCATGGTATCAAACACTCTAAGAATTATTCTACCTAGTAGCATTGGGGCAAACGATCCGACACACTACACCATTCACAATAATCTTGATGCACTCTTGCCCTTCCACTCAGTATAATATATCACGATTTTCTTTTATTGTTATTTTTTATCATTATCCGCATCGTCGTTATCATGATTATTATTATCACCGTTTCGCTAAGAAACCATGTTTCAAACATGCTGAACTAAATAATGACCCTGCTCCACTGACATTTACTCTTTACAGAAGAAAACTTATTCTATTTTTGCATTGTTTTCTCGTCAATAATAACCCTCTCCGTAAGCAGAACGCCAGAATTTATATTTCTGTAAGGAGATTTATACGGAATATCATAATCTTCACTATTTATTGTTCAAAGAACCGAAATTAAATTCATGCAGGTTGTACAATGAGTCCAAGTCCGTTGTTAAATACAGGTCCTGGTTACAGTCCGTATTATTCTTTTTTTATCCTCAAAGATCTTTCGTTACTACAACGTTCCAAGGAATGCTTGTCTTAATCATCCCAGTAGGGTCGGAGTAGGTTGGGGAATGCTGCCACCTGGGCTTTAATTCAACCATAATTCTGGGTAATGCAGTTGGGTAAGGATTTTTTTTTTTTTTTTTTTTTTTTTTCAATTAAGCAGTGGCTGGTCAATGATTATCTTAATTGGTTGAGCTGCTTTGCACGGAAGTCAGCCTCTTTCCAAAATCAAAACATTGTTCTTTAATCTTGTGCTTCCACTACCTTGGGTTAGAGTTCTCTTGCTTGAGGGTACACTCGGGCATACTAGTCAATCTAACTTTTCTTTTTCTTGTTTTGTTACAATTTTTTTTAAGCTTATATAGGAAATATTTATTTTAATTTTGTTATTGTTCTTACGATATTTTGTTTTTCCTTGTTTTTTTTTTTCTTCACTAGGCTATTTTCCCTGTTAGGGCCCCTGGACTT
Organism: Palaemon carinicauda; assembly: GCF_036898095.1. NCBI lineage: Eukaryota > Metazoa > Arthropoda > Malacostraca > Decapoda > Palaemonidae > Palaemon > Palaemon carinicauda. Next base: position 82,782,889 of record NC_090736.1, read on the forward strand.
ATAGCATCCTGCTTTTCCAAGTAGGGTTGTAGCTTCGCAAGTAATAATAATGATAATAGAGACGACTGGCAAAATCTAATTGAGGCCTTTTGCGTCAATAGGCGTAGGAGATGATGATGAAATTATCAGCAGTAATTATCTACATTTTATATCTAAAATCACCTTTAGAATATAGTAAAAATTCACATTACATTTCTGCATAACCATGAAATTTCTCTCTCTCTCTCTCTCTCTCTCTCTCTCCTCTCTCTCTCTCTCTCTCTCTCTCTCTCTCTCTCTTCCTGGAGAAATATAGATTCTATCCTGTGGCAACATAATGCCCGTTCAGTGCCCATTCTGGATCCACTCATCCAGCAGCTCAGATGGAAGCGTTGCCCACAATGTCTCGGAAAAATAATCGACAAGAGATAGAAAAAGAACAATTTTCAAGGACATAAAATTTGTTTTAGTCATGACATTTGAAAAGCCCTTTTTGGAACAAATGTGAGCACGTAATTGAGATCAATCTAAATAATAAAAAAACTTCTAGTTAAGACTTTTGTTGTTTTAGGTCAAGGTTAAGACGCTGTAACTAAGAACTTAACTTGATAGATGACTGGTTGTATCTTATTCAATACACTTTTATTCCATAGTGCTCTTAATTTAACAATATATCAGTTTGAGAAATTTATTTCTTAGCTTTTCGTGTTGTGATAATTGTACATTGAAGGGGGTTTGTTATGGACAACTATCTGATCTGTTAACCGTAAGAAATTGGAAAAATTTACTTGCTGAAATTTTTTTTGGTCCTGGGAAAGAAATTTGCAATGAAAAAAAATCGGTGGTGGGGGAAGTCTGAGGAAGCTCTGATGATGAATTACGTAAGAATGTTTTGTATCAAATTCATTTTGCTTTATAAAAGGGTGCACATGATATAAGGACTGTTATTCTTTTTATTTTTCTTAGTAGCTCCCAGATGTATTTAATGACATTCATCCAATTCATATTGCCTTGTAAATGACCAGAAAAATTTCAAATGTCTCAAACACATAAAATATATAATGTAAAAGAAGTTGTTTATTAGAAAAGTCCTTTTAACATTTTGAGCATCGGGATCAAAACCATACATTTGTGGGAAGTCTAACATGAAATTAAACTATTAATTAAGATATAATCTGTCTCATATAACTCAGGGCTGTGTCAAGACGTAGCAAAATTTATGCCTTGTATTACCCTGTTCATTTTATTTCCAGTGATATTGTGGTGTCGTGAGATTTAAGCAGCCCATCTGTTTTCGTGAAGTATACTTTGAGAGAGAGAGAGAGAGAGAGAGAGAGAGAGAGAGAGAGAGAGAGAGAGAGAGAGAGAGAGAGAGAGAGAGAATATGAATGAAGATACATATATGTATATATATATATATATATATATATATATATATATATATATATATATATATATATATATATATATATATATATATATATATATATATATATATATATATATATATATATATATATATATATATATATATAAATATATATATATATATATATATATATATATATATGAAGATATATATATATATATATATATATATATATATATATATATATATATATATATAATATATATTTATATATTTATATATATATATATATTTATATATATATATATATATATATATATATATATATATATATATATATATATATATATATTTATATATGTATATATATATATATATATATATATATATATATATATATATATATATATATATATATATATATATATATGCATTTATATATATATATATATATATGTATATATATATATATATATATATATATATATATATATATATATATATATATATATATATATATATATATATATATATACATATATCTATACTTTACTTGCTGAAAATTTTTTTTTATCTGGGGGAAGAAATTTACAATGAAAACAAAAATTCGGTATTGGGGGAAGTCTGAGGAAGCTCTGATGATGAATTATGTAAGAATGTTTTGTATCACATTTTAACATTTGGAGCATCGGGATCAAAACCATACCTTTCGGGGAAGTCTACCATGAAATTATACTATTAAGATATAATCTGTCTGGTATAACCCAGGGCTGTGTCCGGACGTAGCAAAATTTAGGCCTTGTATTACCCTGTTCATTATATTGCCTGTATTACCGAGAATTATCGTGGTGTGGTGAGATTTAGGCAGCCTATCTGTTTTCCAAAAGTATTCTTTAAAAGTGTGTTAACAGGGTAATTCAAATGAGAGAGAGAGAGAGAGAGAGAGAGAGAGAGAGAGAGAGAGAGAGAGAGAGAGAGAGAGAGAGAGAGAGAGAGAGAGAGAGAGAATATGAATGAAGATTTATTCCTTTACCTTTCGAACGAAAATTAAACGTAAATTTCATGTAGATGAGTTTTTCCATAACACACGTGTGAACTTGTACCCTATCATGTTATTGAAGGATAAAGTTTTTTTTTTTTTTTTCTAGCCTGTATCTCTTAATCTCCTTTGAACTGTAGAGATCTTTTTCTATATTCTGTTCAAAGAAATAATTTGATTTTTACTTTTACTTGAAATTAAAAACCAGTTTTTCTCAAGTTCTTTACCTTTTTCATTGTTTCATAGATGAATTTTCTTGTAATGAATTCGTCTTCTTTTCGATATACACGTATTTGTTCCCTTACAGAAAGAATAGGTTATTTTCTCATATTCTAGTTTATCTTTTTTTATAATCTGGGCTCTGCAAACCTCCTAAATTCTTATGTCCTCCATTTCATTATCCGGGTTATGTAATTGCGTTCTCTCTCTCTCTCTCTCTCTCTCTCTCTCTCTCTCTCTCTCTCTCTCTCTCTCTCTCTCTCTCTCTCTCTCTTAAATTTCATTTTCTTATCAGCCCCTAAAGACCTTTATTGTGATGGAAATTCTCTCCAGTAATAATTCTTTCCTTTTTTTGTAGCTTAGAAGCTATGATATCTTCCCCAATGTATTTTATTTTTATTTTTGGTATGAACGAGACATATACACTAGATAATATTGATAAGAAATACATTGAGATGAAAACATTATAGATGAACAGTTTAACTTACGCAATATGTTTTAGAAGTGTGAAAAGTGTCTCTTATTATAAAAGTCCTAAATCACTAACCTTTTAAGTGCAAAATCGAGCTCATTCATGTATATATTAATGCAAGTTTCATGTATATTGTTTTCTTAACTTTATTTTGAAGGTAAATTTACACTAGTTGATATAATCAATCTGATTCAATCATTCAGTAATGTATTTAAATGTTTAAAAACCGCTCGTGAATTACAGATGCCAGGGACGGTGATAATTTCCCAACAGGACAATATTATTATTATTATTATTATTATTATTATTATTATTATTATTATTATTATTATTATTATTCACTAGGTTCCAACAGGGAAAAGTAGTCCAGTGAGGAAGGGGTGTCAGGAAATAAATAAAATACAAGAAAAGTACAATATAGAATAGTTTAAGAATAGCAAAAACATTTGAATAAACCTTTAATTTATAAAATATTAAAATAAAGAAAACAAGACGAAGAGAAATAAGATAGAAAAGTGTGCCCAAGTGTACCCTCAAGAGAGAGAACTCTACCCCATGAAAGTGTAAGACCATGGTATAGAGGCTCTGGCACTACCTAAGACTAGAGAACAATGGTTTGACTTTGGCGTGTCCTTCACCTAGAAGAGCTGTTTACCGTAGCTAAAGAGACCTCTACCCTTACCAAGAGGAAGTAACCACTGAACAAATATAGTGCAATAGTTAACCTATTAATTAAGTGAAGAAGAAATGTTTGGTAATATCAGTATTGTCAAGTATATGAGGACAAAGGCGATTGTAGAAAGAATATGGAAGACAGTTCGGTGTATGTATAGGCAAAGAAAAGGTAAGTTGTAACCAGAGAGATGGAACCAACTTAGTATTGTTGGGTGGGTTAAAGGAACCAATAAAACTCTAGTGATAGTATCTCAACAGGGGGATGGGGCCCTAGAGGCTAACTGTATAAAAGTATGATCAATGCCCAGGCCACTCTCCACTCAAGCTAGGACTAGAGAGGGCCAGACAATGGCTGCTAATGACTCAGCAGGTAGACATGTAGGCTCCCCCAAACCACTTATCCTTATCACATAAGGATGGTTGGTTTGCAGACACTAAAATTAACTATCAAGCTTGAGTGAGTCTCCAACCCAAGTCGGAGAGAATGCCAACCAAACACGTTTCCAATAGGCCATGATTGACTGAATGAACACCAAGGTCCAGCGCCGTGCCATATGTTCTTTCAAAATTAAGGAACTATGATTTAACCATTCTGTGACTTTGTAGATTTTTTTTCAGCTATCTATAACAATAAAAAAAGTATCACTCCAGTACTAGCATAATTTGGAGGAAGCTTTTGGCTATGATTGGCAGTCAGTAAAGAGCCTCCATTGAAGGAACAGCGTGTTCCTTTTAAACTGCGTCGTTATCGGTCAGGATAAAGAGATAGGCGTCACAGCCATCTGGAGAAGATTAATAAAAAGTCAACAATGTTCATTATAATTAAAGTTATTTCCAGTTGGCCATTAGAGACTTCAGATCGTCTTTGACTTCCAACATAGATTGGGGGTTCTATTTTCTGCCTGATTTATTATTTTTATCAAATTAGGATCAGATAAAAATTGGTGGGAGAACATTAAAAGGTAAAAATAGTTGAAAACATGAGTTAATCGAAGGAAAATCTACTATTAAGAAATATTTCTGCATTTAGTTTTATAATTTTTGTTATTTTTCTCTCCCTGTGACCATCCGCTTACGTTCCCTTTTTCATTGTCTGCTTGTCAAGGAAAAAAGATGTTAACGTAAATAGAGTACAATAATAATAATAAAAAAAAAATTGGATACTTAGCAAAATACTGTTTATTCTTTTGAGGAACTTCATGAGTGAAGAGGAGGAAATCGAGCATGAATAAAAGAGGGAAAAATAATATCCACGAATAAGGAAGAGGGAAATAAACAGATAAACGGGGACATGAAGAAGTTCCCGTTCTGAATTTAGTTGGCATTGTGCAGAAAAGGCTCTTCAAGGATTTGGGAAACGCGAAGTATCTCCTGAAAAGGGATCGTGGGCTAGAGGCTTCCTCTCTTTCAGACAGAAATCGCTGCAGACTTGGATAATATCCCGGAATGGGCCAGGCAAATGTTGGTTTCAGTGTACCCAAAGAGAAATTTCCATTTAATACCGTAACCCCTATACTTTCTGAGAGATCACCAAAGTTTTACTAGTCAGGGACTTCCTTACTAGGTTGGTTTTCTGCTAGCCATCAGACTAAAGACTCCTGCCATGACCAATCCACAGTGGTCAACGGGGGTATGAAAAGAACATGCCTGAGGCCTTTTATTCTGCAGTGAACTAGAAACGGGCATTTGTGGTTGTTGTTATTGTTTCTTTAGTAGTCATACACCTTCCGTCTCCTCAATATAATGTAATTTTTTTCAATATTGTTCATTGGAAGATTGAGATTTAAGAAATTGTAGGACTGTGTTACTATTCTGTCCGGCGTAAAAGAATATTTCCGTGTTATGCCTTTTGAAGGTTTAAAGGTTACTCATGGATGGCAGCAGAGGGAAGGGACAGGACAATACCATAGAGACTATAATCAACTCCCAAGCCCCCTCACTACCGAAGCTATGACCTAGGAGATCCAGGCATTGGCTGGTGATGACTCGCCCTAATCCCACATCCTTAATTCACCGTTTTGGTAATGTTGCAGACAGGATACTATCGAATGAAATTCCCGAAAGAGGAGGGTGATTAAAAGAGATAACTTGGAGAACGAGAAGGGATGTCCCGTATTAAATTTAGTTGGTGTTGTTTAGGAGCAGCTTTGGGAATCTCTTGAAAAGACGTGTTGGGACGATGATCCTTTCTCGCGTCCAAATAAAATCCACGCAGACATGTATGGTATTCCTGAATGGGGCTGACAAACTTCCTTTACTTTGATGTATCACAAGAAATTTTATTGTTCTGATTTCTATTCAAGTCAACTTTTATTACCATTTATTAAAATCTTAATTTTACGATCGTTTATATTCAAAACGAAAAAGGGGACATGATTTGAAAGGATCATGCTATTAAAATGATCAAAATCTACCTTTGCTCTGATGAGAGGTTTCATAAAGATTATGTGAGATTTAGCCGTTGTTGATTTGATTATGATAAAAATATATGAGGTTTGGGTATAAAGGTTGCGAATGAATGGCAGAAGAAAGGGAAAAGACAATGTCCTAGAAACTGACCATACATATATATATATATATATATATATATATATATATATATATATATATATATATATATATATATATATATATATATATATATATACATATATATATATATATATATATATATATATATATATATATATATATATATATATATATATACATATATATATGTATATATATATATATATATATATATATATATATATATATATATATATGTATATATATATATATATATATATATATATATATATATATATATATATATATATATATATATACATATATATATATATATATATATATATATATATATATATATATATATATATATATATATATATATATATATATATATATTTATAAGCAGCACCCAATCTCCATCTCCATCATGTTAGGACCAGAGAGAACAAGGCAGTGGCTGCTGATGATTAAGCAGGAAGACTACAGGCTCCAAAAAACAAACCATCCCTATTTCAAGAGAATACAGTATACGTTTTATGAAACAGTTTGTTACCAATGTTTGCAGTGACAAGGACCTTCATTAATTATAAATCATTCGAAAGTATTGACCTTTAATGAATTTATAGTTATATGATTACTCTGTAATCTCAAGTACCAGAGAGAAACATAATTATCATTCCGTCGAAGAAAACTTCTGTCATCTTTCTGATAGAAGGAGTGATTACTGAGATGCTGCTATGTGATGTGTATAGAATTAATATACTAGCCAGAATGTGTGAGGTATTTCCTGACAGAAGGAAGATTCTCATGGAAAAGACATAAAATACCGTTTGTTCCTATGAAAGGAATATAAATGTAATAAGTATACAGATTTAGTAAAACTGAAAATAATAGCTAAGGTGTATGATAGCCTTTTCTCGGAAATGAAAATTTTAAAACTTGTTTATGAACCATTTCATTTGTAAGAAAATATATTATTCTTCTTGGCATTTTACCACTACCTCACATGAATGCAAAGTTAATTACAAGGTTCTCTAGAATATGAGATCACATACTTTTGCAATTAACGTTCACTAGTTCACATGTGGTTAAAATATTTTCATTAAAAGCAAAATTAACGTGAAAATTTAAGGGAAATGAAGAGAATTAAGACTGGATATTGTGCTCATCGGGTTATATGGTCTATACCTTATATATAGAGGAATAATTTTTTTTTTCCATAAAGCACATTTTACAATTGGATGTATGGGGTGATGTATAAATAAGCGGAAGAATTTGATGAAGATTATGCATATCGTAATTTGCTAAACAAATGGAAAATCAGTAATGCATGTGTGAATGAATGCATGGAAGCAATATTTAATGGATTATGATTGAACTTGAGATGGTACATATGACTTCATTGGAAAAATTCAGTGTCTTATAAATTCTATATTACCTAAGTACTTGGTAGACCTTTAGAATAGATATATATATATATGATATAACACACTCTAGGATATGGGTAGAGCCCCCATATATATATATATATATATATATATATATATATATATATATATATATATATATATATATATATATATATATATATATATATATATATATATATATATATATATATATATATATATATATATATATATATATATATTTACGTATATATATATATATATATATATATATATATATATATATATATATATATATATATACATATATATATATATATATATATATATATATATATATATATATATATATATATATATATATATATATATATATATATATATATCCCACCATCACCAATCCACAATTGGTCAGCGTGGTGATGAAAAATGTCTTAACCTTAGACA
>NC_090736.1:82796011-82798511 GCF_036898095.1 Palaemon carinicauda
ATATTTCAATCAACCATAATGAAATATGGGAAATGAATATAACAAAGAAACTTAAGAAAAACAATACGTTTATTCACGAACTTATGCAGAAAATGAATGTTACTTCTTCGGTTACTTTAACTGACAAATATAATTTATCGAAATATTAATAGAAAAGGGGAACATTCAGTAAGGTAGAAATACTTAAGGAATGTGGAATAATTTTTTGCAGCTGCCGAGATGATACTGGAACGAAGGTTTCAGTCTTGGGAACGTCGCAAAAGGTGAAAATGGCACGATTACTTCGGATTCGAAGACGTCATAGAAGGATGACATCAAGTTAGGACATCAGAAGTCGTCTCCAAGAATTCGATGATAAATTAGAACTATGACCAGGCTGAAGGCAGTGTTGGCAATTTCTCACTACAAGCAGGGAAGGATGCCTGCTTCAATTCGTCTTTTCTCAGGCATAACGGGATTCTGAAGATGGGCGTTTGTAGTCTGAAGGGAAGGTTGGATAGTGGCTCTATCAGACTTCTAGTCTTATCTCGTCAGGAGGTGGTTTCCATCTGATTTGGAGATAGTTCCTCTCTTATCCTATGTCCTGTTCTTTTATCCTGTGGACAATCTTTTCTTGAAGTTTATATACCATTTTATTACGATGGGCACTCATCATTTTCATATAAGGCGTTTTTTGGCAATTCTGCGTCTCGATTGTTTTCCTCAAAAAACACTTACATCGATCACTCACGCCATAGAAACTTCTAGATCAAATTTCTGATGGAATCTGGACGTCGTGTTAAGTCCTAACAAAAGCGCGGCACGTGTCGACCCGCAATGATATTTTTCATAGAGAAGTTTATCCCTGGCGGCTCGGTTTCTCAAAAACTGCTGACTCCACTAATCAAAGCGATGACATCTTGGTGAAAACAAAACAGTTCCTTTATCGCTGCAGTCACTCTTCATCGAGGCTCGGTTTGTTTCCAAAAGGCTGACGACAGTGAAGTGATGACAGCAGTCGAATCTCGTCTCGCTGCTCACACTTTGGAAATCGATAAAAGTTTCTGTATTAACAACATAATTATTGCTTCATTGATGTTGCATCTACCCACCAGAACTGTGCTCACAAAATTTTTCTTTTACACCTAAGATTATAGCTTTGCTTAATATATATATATATATATATATATATATATATATATATATATATATATATATATATATATATATATATATATATATATAGATAGATAGATAGATATAGATACTCACACACACACACACACACACACACACACATATATATATATATATATATATATATATATATATATATATATATATATATATATATATATATATATATATATATATATATATATAGATAGATAGATAGATAGATAGATAGATATAGATATACACATACACACACACACACACACATATATATATATATATATATATATATATATATATATATATATATATATATAAATATATATATATATATATATATATATATATATATATATATATATATATATATATATATATATATATATATAAAAATTCCCTTCTGAGTGGGGATACATTACCGTGGTGAAAGGATTTCCGGAACGCCATAATCTCCAAAGCTGTACAAGTCAAGTCAAACTATGTTAGCATGGTTTGCTTTGAGCGATCAGACGAAAATCTCCCACCATCACCAGATATATATATATATATATATATATATATATATATATATATATATATATATATATATATATATATATATATATATACGTATACGAATCATTACATTTATGTCTATATTATATTAATATATACTGTATGTATATAGACTACATATGCTATATCTTCTTAATAACATTAAAAAGAACAAAAGCTACTGCAAGGCTACTACATAATCATGGTTTCTAAAAAACAGTCTTATGTATTTTCTCCAAAAAATAAGGGCCTGATAAGGCATTAGGAAATTCTGGTGTATGTCGGGGGCACACTTCTCCACTTAGACTACTATAAGCAAAATCAGTCGACCGAGATTCAAAGAAGAATCTTGAAGGTGCCTGGATAGTCAATAGCCTACTACCGCTTCTTTACCGATAATTTGCCAGACACGACCAATTTAAGAGGTATTGTTTTTGCTGAGGTGGACAGAAATTTCTGGGCTGGTGGCTCGCCGATGGATATTGAGTATTTTTTGTAAACACACATAAACACATACTCAAATACACACATATATATAAATAAATAAACAAATGTCTTCGAGTAGAAATATTTATACACTACTCATTGTTAAAAACGAAATAACATAATGATATCAAGATTTTTAGTAAAAGAGTAGATCACATTAAGAGATTTGTCCAGATTCCAATTATTATCTAAGATACTCGGTCATCCTAAAAAAGAAACGGGTTTAATTTGCGTAAAGTTAGAAACAATGCCCATCTTTTCTTAGATAATATCGACCTAAGAGATTGTAAATATTTGTCATCTTGAAGTTGCAAGAAATGTGAGC
>NC_090736.1:82806011-82828511 GCF_036898095.1 Palaemon carinicauda
GTGTTTACATACAAGGACTCAATATCCATCGGCGAGCCAACAGCCCAGAAATTTCTGTCCACATCTGCAAGAACAATACCTCTTAAATTGGTCGTGTCTGGCAAATTATCGGTAAAGAGGCGGTAGTAGGCTATTGGCTAGCCAGGCACCTTTAAGATTCTTCTTTGAATCTCGGTCGACTGATTTTGCCTTTCGTTGTCTAGGAGGAGAAGTGTGCCTTTGACATACACTTGAATTTCCCAATTACTTATTATGCCCTGGATTTGTTGAGAAAATACATCAGACTGGTTTTTAGAGATCATGATTATGTTTAGGCCTTCTTTTCGTAAATATTTTGTTTAATGTTGGTAAGAAAATATAGCATATAAGTATATATATATATATATATATATATATATATATATATATATATATATATATATATATATATATATATATATATATATATATGGGCTCAAGCCATGTCGTCCTGATGGAAGTTCCTATAGGGTAGCTTCCTAGGGTATATTACAACTACAGCGATATTCCCAGAGAATTTACCTTAAGGTACCCAGAATTCTAACTCCTGGAGCGAATATCCCTAATGAAAGGGATATCGCGACATATCAGAGGACGTATTCTTGACACGCTACATGGCAATCTGCACCCCAAACCGAGATAACACATCAAAGGGGTCAATTGGCAAGAAAACGAAAACGGGAAAGAAAAAGGGGGAGCCGCTCCCAAGGCTCCCTCTTCTCCCATTTCGTAAGCTGGCCTGGCACCAATCCTGGCGCCATCTGTATTCCTTTTTGCGTAGCTTAACAACTCGGTGTTTTTTCCTGTGTTTTTCGCAAATCTTGGATTTATTCAGCTTTTCATGGCTTCTCCAACTTCGTCGGCCTCTGATAAGTTGAGTACCATTTCTTTTATGTATAAATGTAGGCTCTTGGTAAATTTTAAAGTGATTAATAGGTTTAATCTTTGTTACAAGAGCCGTTGCCTACCGGAGGAGTCATGGACGCTGTCGCTCGCTAGGTATGAGTTTTAGTTAGCCAGAGCGACATTCCCGGTTGTTTTGCTTTAATAAATTTTAGCTATTTAGCGTTACATAGGATTTCCTTTCGTGCTTTTAGTATTATTTTGGTGAAGTATTCGCCAACTCTGGCCTACGCTAGGCCATGTAGCCTAGTCGTTAGGTCCTAGTACTTCCTGCATGATTTTGGTTTTCCAAGTGTTTTAAAATTTTATTGAAGCTTTAGGCTGTTTTTTTATACATTTAAGATTATGTGGAATATTTCCAAGATAGTATATGAGTGAGTTTCGGTGATTTAGGTAATCGATTCTCTTGGTGCCTAGGCTAAGTTGCTTATGGAGCCTTAGTATACTTTCTCATACTCCCCGGTTGCTTTCTTTTCTTAGGAGAAGGTATGCAATCCCTTTCCCTCTGTTTAAGCCTTGGGCTTAACCCTAGTGGTTTATCTGAATTAACTTTCGATACAACTATACTGGGGTGTTACTGTACCTCCCTGTTCCAGTAAGTCTGGTTTCAGAGAGGGACAGAACATCAGAGTTTTTAGTCTGAGTCCGTGTTTGTCTGGCTTGGGGTCGAGTCTCCCTCGCTGGCCTGACACAGACGTAGGAGGCTTAGCCTCCTTAGGTCACTGCCGAAGGTTTCTGTACGAGATGATTCCTTCTTTTGTGATCTAGCAGACTAGTCCTTGTTGCTATTCTCGGTGGGAGGATAAGATCCTTTCCCTGGGAGTAGCAACACCTTCCTTGCTTTGGTTCACTGGGAGCTGGCAAGTATTGCTGGCCTCCCTCCTTGGATGTCCCTTAGGCTAAGATGAGTTTTCTTGGCTGCGGGTGATTCTTCACTAAAGCAAGGTTGGTAGGACCCTCTTTTGTCCCTTCCCCCTCTATCTCCGTAATGACCTAGCCATAACAGTATTGTACGTCATTCTACATCTGGACCTAGGATAGGTTAGGATGTGGAATTGACTCAGTCCCTTGCCGGCCGGCAGAGTCTGCCGGAAGAGTCTGCCGGCCGGCAAGGGTCTTCTGCTTTGAGTGCTGCCCGGACCTCCCTTGGTCCCTCATCCATGCCTGCCTGTAGACCCAGACAGCATTGGTCAGGAAGCCTGAATTAGATTCTCCCCTTCCTTATATGCACTCTTTCGGTTTGCCGGGCTTGGAGGTAGTTTACGCTCTTATCCCGGCATCCATTCTGTTTTCTTCTAGTGCTGTACCCGACCCGGCTGCCGGCCTCATAGGCCGGCAGCCGGGCAGTCGTAGTCCTCTGGTTCTTTGGCTGCTGGCCGGCATCGGTTGTTTACCTTTGCCGGCCGGCTATTGTCAGCCCTTGTCTGCCGGTCGCTATGAGCAGTGGCCGGCAGCCGGGTACTACCTTGTGTAGTTGCCGGCCGACATTGGCTGTTGCCGGCCGGCACATGCATTTGAACCAGCGTTCTGCCGCCTTATAGCTGTTAAGTAGTATACTTTAAAGCTAGTTATGGTGTGTTGCCGGCCGGCACATTACCTTCTATACTGTACCAGTATTCTTCAGTATAATATATACTGTAGGAAGAAAACTATAGTATAAGTTTTGGTACAGCACTGTGTGTTCTAACACTTTTGTGTTGTCTTTCACAGCCCTTTGGTGTTGCCTTACAGATGAGAAAGAGAGTTCTTTCTTGTCTATTACCCGGGTTTTTAAAATCATTACTTAGGTGTGAGCTACACCTGTTTCCTCTGGAAACTTTTCATTGGTTACTCTAGAAGAGAGTGACCATACGATATTATTATCTGGAAGGCTGCAACAATTGATTGTGAAGGAAACACAAGTGTTTGTCTTTCCTTTCTGATTTGTTATGCTAAACTGTGCATATCCAGTGATACGTAGTTCACTTGATACTCATGGAAATTTCTTCTCTTTACAGGAGGACCCTCCGAAGTGCGGAAGTGTTTTCTGCAACATCCGCAGTAAGAACATCTGCGGACATGAGTTTTGTAGGAGGCACGAAGAATGCGCTGTATCCAAGGGTGATCTCCAGTATTGGGACCCTCAGATATGTACCGTGGGCACTAACCTGATTACTGAGCCCTTTGATTCCCCTAGGACGGCGGAATCAAGGGATATAGCAAGGGAAAAGCTTCGTACCTGGGTAAGGGGCTTCCAGAAGAACACCTCTGGACCTTATCTTCCAAGTGAGAAGATGAGGGCTTATCTTTTCCCTAGGGCATCAGCTGATGCCGTGATTCCCCAGCCTCAAGAGGAGATCCCCAAAGTTCAGATCCAGATGGATGCTGAAGTCGCGGTCGCCTTGCAGGACATCCAGTTGGACGACAGGATGTCTGACGTGTCCGAGCGTCTGGAAGAAGACCTCCTGGCAGGAGTCCAGGATGAAGTTCAAGCCCCAGACATTGTAGAGGAAGTGGTCGACGAGCTGTCGGCTACTCCGGTTCAGATCCTGGAGCCTATTCCCTCAACATCGTCCGCTCTCCCAGTAGAGCTGGGACAGGCCCTCTCCTCCATTGTTGGAATGATCCAACAAATGCAGAAGGAGAATCAGGAGAAGGCGGCTGCATTGGAACTGCAGATGCAGAGGCTTGCAGCATCACATGGGCCCCAGAAAAGGCTCAGCGTGAAAGACCTTCCCTTGTGCTCAGATGCTAACCCGTGGAGGTATGCTGAGCACATGCCGATGACGACTGGAAAGACCGTCATCTCGGATAAGTTGGGTTCAGTTCCCCTAGAGGAGGTGGAATTCTGGCCCAGCAAGGGGTCATATCCGGACTGGTATGTCCAGTTGAGGAAGGAACCAGCTTCAAAGGAGGAGACAGAGCTGGAGGAGGTCATAGTGATGGACCGTGCTAAGGCTCAAGCTTTGCTTTAATCCTCGATGAAAGAGAGGGGCTTCACGAACTCAAAGGTAGCTGCATTGAGTAAGAAGCTCCCTTCCTTTGTGTCCTCTCCTGCTAGAGCCTTCCCCTTTTTACAGAAAGGGTTTGCGGCTGTACTAAAAGCAGTCGAGGCCGGCAAGCCTAGCCCCTCCCTGGAGGAGTGTAAACCCTTGTCGCTGGCCCTGCCTATGGACCACAAAGACTGGAAGGACGTCCATCTTACCTCCTCAGTTGGGAAGTTGGAGGCTGATATTGCCGGACGTCAGTTCGGCGAGGACCTCCATAAGCTGTCTGACTTTCTTTTGCGGAGAGAGCTCGAGACAAAGGAAAGACTGGCTGCCTCAATGTCTCTTCAGACTACTCTTGAGACGATGGTAAGTGACCCCAAGGTCCATGAAATGTTCATGGTAGTGGCCAAGACTCATCTGGCCACAGTGACGAAGGATATTTATAGCTTCGTCAGGGCGAGGAGAACTTGCAGGGAGTTCGTGTTCACCTCGGCTACGGTGAGGCACGAGCCAAGGAAACTAATCTCCTCCAACATTTGGGGCAAAGACCTTTTCCCTACCGAATTAGTCAAAGAAGTTGTTGATAAGGCCGCCACGGAGAATAGAAACCTTCTCCAGAAGTGGGGCCTGGCTATCAAAAGAAAGTCTTCCCCGGATGAGGGTCCTCAACCAAAGAGGAAGACTATGAGGACTAGGCTACCGTCTCGGCCAGCCAAGCCACTTAGACAGCAACAGCATCTGCAATTGCCATTGCCTTCAGTGCCCCAGATGGTGGCACAAACCCTGACCACATTCCAGTGGGTACCCCAGGCCGTGTCGACACAGTCCACGGCATTCACCCCAGCGTTCGAAGGGCAGTCTACTTCCTTTCGAGCAAAGCCTAGAGGAGCAGCCAGAGGCTCGTCTAGGCGCCCCTCAAGGGGAAGGAGATTCAGGGGTGGTCGCGGTCAGGGAGGCAAGACCTCAGGACGGCAGTCCAAGTGAGATGATGCCGGTAGGAGGGAGACTTCAGAATTTTCGGGATCGGTGGACCTTTGATCCCTGGGCCCACAGCCTACTCATGAACGGACTGGGCTGGAGCTGGTACAGCACTCCACCCCCGTGCCCTCGGTTTTTCCAACACTCCACCCCCGTGCCCTCGGTTTTTCCAACACTCCACCCCCGTTCTGGAGGAGTACGTCCAAGAACTGTTGGAGAAAAAAGTGATCCGAAGGGTGAAGTCCATCAAATTCCAAGGGAGGCTGTTTTGTGTTCCCAAGAAAGACTCGGAAAAACTCAGAGTCATTCTGGACTTGTCGCCACTCAACAAGTTCATAGTGAATTGCAAGTTCAAGATGCTAACACTGCAACACATAAGGACCTTACTGCCCAAGAGGGCATATTCCGTCTCCATAGACTTGTCAGACGCCTACTGGCACGTCCCAATCAACCGTCGACTCTCCCCCTACCTAGGGTTCAAGCTACAACGAAGACTATACGCCTTCAGAGCCATGCCATTCGGGCTAAATATAGCCCCAAGGATTTTCACGAAGTTTGTTAGCGTAGCTCTCAAACAATTACGCCTAAAGGGAATTCAGGTAGTAGCCTACCTGGACGACTGGCTGGTGTGGTCAGCATCCGAGACAGAATGCTTGCAAGCTTCCAGTCAAGTGATCCAGTTCCTAGAGTATCTAGGCTTCAAGATCAACAGAAAAAAGTCTCGACTTTCTCAATCTCAAAAGTTCCAGTGGCTGGGAATCCACTGGGACCTAATGTCACACCGTTTCTCTATCCCGGCGAAGAAAAGGAAGGAGATAGCGGGTTCTGTCAAGAGACTTCTAGATTCCGAAAGGATATCAAGACGCGAACAGGAGAGGGTATTGGGTTCTCTCCAGTTTGCTTCGGTGACAGACCGGGTGCTAAGAGCACAGCTAAAGGATGCAACCGGAGTTTGGAGAAGTTACGCATCAAACGCGCGAAGAGATCTGAGAAGACCAGTTCTGCTTCGGCTACGTACTCTTCTCAGGCCTTGGTCCCAAGCCAGACATCTAAAGAAGTCGGTTCTTCTTCAGCCACCTCCCCCGTCGGTGACGATTCACTCAGACGCCTCGAAGGAGGGATGGGGAGGTCACTCTCATCGGAAAAAAGTCCAGGAGACTTGGTCCAAGCTATTCAAGACCTTTCACATAAACTTTCTAGAAGCTATGGAAGTGCTCCTTACCTTAAAGAAAGTCTCCCCGCGTCGCTCGATCCACATAAGGTTGGTGATGGACAGCGAGG
Organism: Palaemon carinicauda; assembly: GCF_036898095.1. Classification (NCBI taxonomy): domain Eukaryota; kingdom Metazoa; phylum Arthropoda; class Malacostraca; order Decapoda; family Palaemonidae; genus Palaemon; species Palaemon carinicauda. The sequence continues at coordinate 82,812,161 of NC_090736.1, forward strand.
TAGTTGTGAGATGCTTGAATCGACAAGGATCGAGGTCACCACCTCTCAACCAGGTGATGTTGGCCATCTTCCGATTGGCGGAAAAGAAGAAGTGGTACCTGTCGGCAGTTCACCTTCAAGGAGTCCGCAATGTGACAGCGGACGCTCTATCCAGGTTCACACCGATAGAGTCGGAATGGTCCTTAAACGCAGGATCATTCTCCTTCATTCTGAATCAAGTCCCAGAACTGCAGATAGACCTCTTTGCGACGAAAGACAACAAGAAGTTGCCCCTGTACATGTCCCCGTACGAGGACCCCTTAGCGGAAGCAGTGGACGCGATGTCCCTCGACTGGAACAGATGGTCCAGGATTTATCTCTTCCCTCCTCACAACCTTCTGTTGAGGGTCCTCAACAAACTGAGATCCTTCAAGGGGGTAGCGGCAATAGTGGCCCACAAGTGGCCGAACAGCGTGTGGTTCCCCCTGGCATTGGAATTACGGCTGAAGTTTCTACTGCTACCAGATCCAGTTCTGACCCAGCGAGTCCAGAAGTCGACTGTCTGCGCTTCATTACAGAAAACCCGGACCCTGCAGCTCATGATTTTCTCTCCCTAGCGGTGAGAAAGCGTTTCAGGATTTCGAAAGCCAGCATAGACTTCCTAGAGGAATATAAGTGCAAATCTACTAGAAGGCAATATGAGTCATCTTGGAGAAAATGGGTGGCCTTTGTCAAGGCGAAGAATCCGCAAGAGATCTCAACAGACTTCTGCTTATCTTTCTTCATCCACCTCCATGGTCAAGGGTTGGCAGCTAACACAATTTCTGCGTGTAAGTCTGCTTTGACAAGACCCATTCTATATGCCTTCCAGGTCGACCTCGGTAACGAGATCTTTAATAAAGTTCCGAAAGCCTGCGCTAGGCTCAGACCTTCAGCACCTCCAAAGCCCATTTCATGGTCTTTAGGCAAAGTTCTTCATTTCGCTTCTCTGTTGAGCAATGAGGAGTGTGCGTTAAAGGATTTAACCCAAAAAGTTATTTTCCTATTTGCACTCGCGTCTGGGGCCAGGGTTAGTGAGATTGTAGCCCTCTCGAGAGAGGCAGGTCGTGTTCAGTTCCTGGATGGGGGAGAACTGAACCTGTTTCCAGATCCTACGTTTCTCGCCAATAATGAGTTACCTACCAACAGGTGGGGTCCCTGGAGAATCTGCCTTCTGAAAGAAGATGCATCTCTATGTCCAGTAGAATGCCTAAAAGTCTATCTTCGTAGAACTTCAGACTTCAAGGGTGGTCAACTATTCAGGGGAGAAACATCAGGCTCAAATTTATCTCTGAATCAACTCAGAGCGAAAATCACATATTTTATTCGCAGAGCAGATCCTGACAGTACACCCGCAGGTCACGATCCGAGGAAAGTTGCCTCATCCTTAAATTTCTTTAATTGTATGGATTTTGAACATCTCCGTTCATACACTGGCTGGAAGTCTTCCAGAGTGTTCATTCACCACTCTGCGAAGCAAGTAGAGGAACTAAAGAGATCTGTGGTAGCAGTGGGTCTTGTCGTTAACCCTACTGTTTAACACTGCGAGGAACAGTGGTTTTAATTGGGAAGATTTAATTCCAGGGTGAGTGTGTAGTTACATACTGTACTACAAACTAAGTGAGGGCACTGAGTTGCCCACATAGACTGTTCCATTTCCAAAGGTGAACCTAGCATAAGTGCAGACATGTGTGCCGAGCGTTTCTAAAGCTAATGTGATTGATTTGTTATACAGACTTTTATGACTTTGATACCTCTGTATCTTAAAAGTGGCAATAATGTTTTTTCTTTCAGATAAACAAGTTCTGTTTACTCTCATACTTATGCTTAAAGTTTTGGGTTATCCTCTTCTTTTATATATATATATATATATATATATATATATATATATATATATATATATATATATATATATATATATATATATATATATATATATATATATATATATATATATATATATATATATATATATATATATATATATATATATATATATATATTGTTGTTAACCTGCCTATTTATTGTCTGTCAATAAACTTGTTCTTGAGAACCTTGCGTCTCCTTCACCTGTGTCAATTTATTGGTATGATTGAGCATTCATTCTATGTACTTTATCTGGGATAATTCTAACAGAAATGTTCCTTTATGCAAGCTATGTTGCATTGGTTTATGCTTTCCCTTAACGGGAGGACTCCATCCCATAAGGGGACGGTGGCGGATTTACAAGTTTCCTCCTATGCGGATATAAACCTTTGTCCAATACAAGTATTGTGCGGAGAACTGGTTGATATTTCATATTGATGCAGTGGTTCTTTACAAACTATGCTTTACTTAATATAGGGTGAGACCACTATATTGGCTTGCCTAGTATTCATACATAGGTATATGTAATCTTCGAGACTTTTCCAGAGTCTAGTAGGACTCTTCCCTGTAGGGGGCAGGAAGCTCTAACATGGTTTATTGTTAGTTGAAAAGATGTATAACGGTAACATCTTAGGTCTCTAGGTCTAGTCGACCGGGAAAAATTACCTCCGGGAGTACGGCACGTTTTGAGAATCCACAGATACAGTAATGCTCTGGTATACTTCCATCAGGACGACATGGCTTGAGGCCAATAAACGGATTTTGAGCGAAGCGAAAAATTTATTTTTGGGTGAGATGGTCATGTCGTCCTGATGGACCCGCCCTTCCCTTTCTATGAAAGGGCTGTAGGACCCCTCCCTACATACAGTATCTGTAGCACCTCGTGTATCGCTACAAGGAATACAGATGGCGCCAGGATTGGCGCCAGGATTGGCGCCAGGCACGCTTACGAAACGGGAGAAGAGGGAGCCTTGGGAGCGGCTCCCCCTTTTTCTTTCCCGTTTTTATTTTCTTGCCAATTGACCCCTTCGATGTGTTATCTCTGTTTGGGGTGCAGATTGCCATGTGGCGTGTCAAGAATACGTCCTCTGATATGTCGCGATATCCCTTTCATTAGGGATATTCGCTCCGGGAGTTAGAATTCTGGGTACCTTAAGGTAAATTCTCTGGGAATATCGCCGTAGTTGTAATATACCCTAGGAAGCTACCCTATAGGAACTTCCATCAGGACGACATGGCCATCTCACCCAAAAATAGATTTTTCGCTTCGCTCAAAATCCGTTATATATATATATATATATATATATATATATATATATATATATATATATATATATATATATATATATATATATATATATATATATATATATATATATATATATATATATATATTAACATGAGACGCAGACACAATCGCAGGGATGCGTATATATACGTAGGAGAGTAGTCACTGAACAATTATAGTGCTGTAATAAATCCTTTGAGCGAAAAAAAATGGTTTATAAATCTCAGTATTGTCAGGTGTATGTTGAGAGAGGAGAATGTGGAGAAATTAGGCCAGACTATTCAGTGAATGTTGAGGCAAAATAAAATTTATCCGTAACCAGAAAGAGGGATACAATGTAGTACCTTTTGGCCATTCATAGAACCCAATAATGTAGTATATCAACGGGTGGCGGGCGCCCTACCCTACTTACTATCATATATAAATATATATATATATATATATATATATATATATATATATATATATATATATATATATATATATATATATATATATATATATATATATATATATATATATATATATATATATATATATATATATATATGTATATATATATATATATATATATATATATATATATATATATATATATATATATATATATATATATATATATATATATATATATATATATATATATATATATGTGTGTGTGTGTGTGCGTATATTATTATTATTATTATTACTGTCCAAGCCAAAACCCTAGTTGGAAATGCAAGACGCTACAAGCCCAGGGGCCCCAACTGGGAAAAAGCCCAGTGAGGAAAAGAAATAAGGAAATAAATAAATGAAGAGAACAAATTAACAATAAATCATTCTAAAATAAGAAACAACGTCAAAATAGACATGTCATATAATAAACTATCAACAACATCAAAAACAAATATGTCATAAATAAACTATAAAAAGACTAAGTCCGCCTGGTCAACAAAAAAGCATTTGCTCCAACTTTGAAATTTTGAAGTTCTACTGATTCAACCACCCGATTAGGAAGATCATTCCACAACTAGGTCACAGGTGGAATAAAACTTCTAGAGTACTGCGTAGTATTGAGCCTCGTGATGGAGAAGGCCTGGCTATAAGAATTTACTGCCTGCCTAGTATTACGAACAGGATAGAATTGTCCAGGGAGATCTGAATGTAAAGGATGGTCAGAGTTGTGAAAAATCTTATGCAACATGCATAATGAACTAATTGAACGACGGTGCCAGAGATTAATATCTAGATCAGGAATAAGAAATTTAATAGACAGTAAGTTTCTGTCCAACAAATTAAGATGAGAATCAGCGGCTGAAGACCAGACAGGAGAACAATACTCAAAACAAGGTAGAATGAAAGAATTAAAACACTTCTTCAGAATAGATTGATCACCGAAAATCTTGAAAGACTTTCTCAATAAGCCTATTTTTTGTGAAATTGAAGAAGACACAGACCTTATATGTTTCTCAAAAGTAAATTTACTGTCGAGAATCACACCTAAAATTTTGAAAGAGTCATACATATTTAAAGAAACATAATCAATACTGAGATCCGGATGTTGAGGAACCAATGTCCTTGACCTACTTACAATCATACTTTGAGTTTTGTTAGGATTCAACTTCATACCCCATAATTCGCACCATGCACTAATTCTAGCTAAATCTCTATTAAGGGATTCACCAACCCTAGATCTACATTCAGGGGATGGAATTGATGTAAAGAGAGTTGCATCATCTGCATATGCAACAAGCTTGTTTTCTAGGCCAAACCACATGTCATGTGTATATAGTATAAAAAGTAATGGGCCAAGAACACTACCCTGTGGAACACCGGATATCACATTCCTATAATCACTATGGTGCCCATCAACAACAACTCTTTGAGATCTATTACTTAAAAAATCAAAAATAATGCTATTGATATATATATATATATATATATATATATATATATATATATATATATATATATATATATATATATATATATATATATATATATATGCATTTATATATATATATATATATATATATATATATATATATATATATATATATATATATATATATATATGTATGTATATTTATATATACATATACATATATAGATATACACACATATATATATATATATATATATATATATATATATATATATATATATATATATATATATATATATATATATATATATATATATATATATATATATATATATATATATTATATATACATATACATATATATATATATATATATATATATATATATATATATATATATATATATATATATATATATATACCATCCTCAACATCATCATCAACTCTTCCTACGCTTATTGACGCAAAAGGCGTTAGTCAGATTTCGCCAATCGTCTATATCCTGAGCTTGTATTTCAATACTTCTCCATTTGTCATCTACGTCGCGCTTCATAGTCCTCCGCCATGTAAGCCTGGGTTTTCCAACTGTTCTTGTGCCTTGTGGAGCCCACCTGAACATTTGGTTGAGATACTACCACTAGAGAGGTATTGGATGCTTTGACTGGCCAGACAGTATTGCATTGGACCCCTCTCTCTAGTCACGGCTCATTTTTTCTTTGCCTACACTTACACAGAATAGTCTGGCCTATTTTTTACATATTCTCGCCTTTCCTCATACATCTGACAACAATGAGATACTTAACACTTCTTCACCCAAGGGGTTAATTACTGCATTGCAATTTGTTCAGTGTACTTTCCTTTTGGTAAGGGTAGAAGAGACTCTTTAGCTATGGAAAGCAGCTCTTCTAGGAGAAGGACACTCCAAAATTAAACCATTGTCCTCTAGTCTTGGGTAGTGCCATAGCCTCTGTACCATGGTCTTCCACTGTCTTGGGTTAGAGTTCTCTTGCTTGAGGGTACACTCGGGCACACTATTCTATCTTATTTTTTTTTCTTCCTCTTGTTTTTTTGAAATGGTGTGTTGGGCAGGCTTAATAGAAGGGCCATGGATGCCTGGTGGTTTATCAAGAGGTTGTCTTTTCCTTTTTCTGATTTTTTTCTTCTCAAAACCATCCTTACTGTCCTCCCTTCAGTTGAAGTGGCTATCCTGGAGGGTATTTAGCCTTGCATGGTGTATCGGCTCCTCCATGTTGACTAGTTTTTCCGACTTTTTACTATAGTCTATGGATATCATCAATCACTTTTATTATTATTCTGTACATATTGTTTTTGTTTTAATTCTTGTTAATCTAGTTTTTAAGTATGATGTCTCTTTTTTATTTCTATTAATTCTTATGCTGTCTGGAGACATTGAGCGAAATCCGGGACCAGTACGTCCTAGATTTCGTCAATGTCGTCTTCTGTATTGCAATATTCGTGGTCTTCATGCAAATATCCGAGACCTTACAGTTGCGTCCAGACAGTATGATATTCTTTTGTGCTCAGAAACTTTGGTTTCTAATATGAGGCACTCATCTGAGCTCCTTATAACTGGTTTTAAGAAGCCAATAATGCTGAAACGTGATTCCATTCCTAGGGCCAGGGGAATGGCGGTGTATATTAGGACCGAGTACCCTGCTTCTCATAAGTCCTGCTATCAATGTGGATGTCATGAGATTCAGGTAATAAAAGTTTGTGGCAGGCATAACAACTTTTATTTGTGTTCAATCTACCGGAATCCAGACATAGATGATTCTATCTTCGATTGTCTTCTTACCATTATGGCTAAGATACAAGAGGATGATAGAAAGGCTTCGTTTGTCTTTGTTGGTGATTTTAATGCTCACCATAGGGAGTGGTTGAGTTCTATCTCTCCTACCGATCGCCATGGCTTAAGAGCTTTAGACTTTGCCTCGGAATCAGGCTGTGAGCAAATCATAAATGAAGCTACTCACAGGTCTGGTAATTGCTTGGACCTCGTATACACTGACTCCCCTGGCGTTATAACTAGTAAGGTTGGTTCTCCAGTCGGGACTTCTGATCATGCCTTGATTTCATTATTAGTGAAGACTGAGCAGCCTGTCCCTGATATATCATATTCTTGTAAAATTTATATGAAATCCCAAGCAGACTGGAATGGGATTTTGCATGATCTTTTGTGCTTGAATTGGTCACAATTATATAATAGTGTAGATCCTGTTGTCCCTTTGAATGAGAATCTAGTCAACATAATTGATAGGCGTATCCCTTCTCGTGTGCTAAGGTACCGAATGAAGGACAAACCGTGGTTCAATGATGATTGTAGACGTGCTTATTTGGAGAAGCAGGAGGCCTATCACCTTTGGAAGGGTAACAGATCAGATTTGACCTGGAACAACTATACTCAGCTTCGAGCTTTAGCTCAGAGAGTTTATGCCTCAACTGAAAAGGAGTACAATTTAATCATAAAAGAAACCCTCTCTGGTACAACTCAGGAACATAAATGGTGGTCTACCCTTAAATCTGCACTCTTTGGTGTAGATGCAACAGTTCCTCCTTTACTTAAACCAGATGGCTCAGTCACTCACTGTCCAAAGGAAAAGGCAACCCTTTTGGCTGATGTTTTTGACAGTAAACAGAGTAATGAAAAACTTGAACTTCCTCATTCCTGTTTTCCTGAGGCTAAACTAACTAGTTTAACTTTTCGATCTCGTGAGATTAAAGCTCTGTTGATGGACCTTGATGCTTATGGAGGTGTAGACCCTAATGGTATTTTTCCTTTGTTTTTTATAAAGACAGCAGATTTCTTAGCTCCAAAGTTATCTGTTATTTTACGCAAGTTAGCAAGAAGAAGAGCTTTTAGCACTTGTTGGAGAATTGGTAATGTTACTCCTCTATGTAAATGTGTTTGTGGTAGCTCGAGTCCCACTGATTACCGCCCAATTTCCATAACTCCCATATTATCTAAAGTTTTTGAACGTCTTCTGGCAAAACGTCTTAATAGGTTTGCTGAAGGTAATCATCTATTCCCTAGTTTGCAATTTGGTTTTCGGAAAGGCCTTGGAGCATGTGATGCCCTTCTTACAATCTCCAATGCAGTACAGAAATCCCTTGATTGTGGTCGGGAAGTTCGTATGATTGGCCTTGATTTTAGTGCTGCCTTTGACCGTGTTAATCACGAGGCCCTTGTTTTCAACCTGAAACAGTTGGGAGTGGGTGGGTCGTTTCTTAGCATTATTATTGATTTTTTAAGTAGTAGATATCAAAGAGTTGTTGTTGATGGGCACTATAGTGACTATAGGAATGTGATATCCGGTGTTCCACAGGGTAGTGTTCTTGGCCCATTACTTTTCATACTATATACACATGACATGTGGTTTGGCCTAGAAAATAAGCTTGTTGCATATGCAGATGACGCTACTCTCTTTGCATCAATTCCATCCCCTGAATGTAGATCTGGGGTTGGTGAATCCCTTAATAGAGATTTAGCTAAAATTAGTGCATGGTGCAAATTATGGGGTATGAAGTTGAATCCTAACAAAACTCAAAGTATGATTGTAAGTAGGTCAAGGACGGTGGCTCCTCAACATCCGGATCTCAGTATTGATAATGTTTCTTTAAATTTGTATGACTCTTTCAAAATTTTAGGCGTGATTCTTGACAGCAAATTTACTTTTGAGAAACATATAAGGTCTGTGTCTTCTTCAATTGCACAAAAAATTGGCTTATTGAGAAAGTCTTTTAAGATATTCGGTGATCAATCTATTCTGAAGAAGTGTTTTAATTCTTTTATTCTACCTTGTTTTGAGTATTGTTCTCCTGTCTGGTCTTCAGCTGCTGATTCTCATCTTAATTTGTTGGACAGAAACTTACGGTCTATTAAATTTCTTATTCCTGATCTAGATATTAATCTCTGGCACCGTCGATCAATTAGTTCATTATGCATGTTGCAAAAGATTTTTCATAACTCTGACCATCCTTTACATTCAGATCTCCCTGGACAATTCTATCCTGTTCGTAATACTAGGCAGGCAGTTAATTCTAATAGCCAGGCCTTCTCCATCATAAGACTCAATACTACGCAGTACTCTAGAAGTTTTATTCCAGCTGTTACCAAGTTGTGGAATGATCTTCCTAATCGGGTTGTTGAATCAGTAGAACTTCAAAAGTTCAAAGTTGGAGCAAATGCTTTTTTGTTGACCAGGCGGACATGAGTCTTTTTATAGTTTATATATGACATATTTGTTGTTGACGTTGTTAATAGTTTATATATGATATATCTCTTTTAACATTACTTTTTTTAGAATGATTTATTGTTAATTTGTTCTCTTCAGTTATTTATTTCCTTATTTCCTTTCCTCACTGGGCTATTTTTCCCTATTGGAGCCCCTGGGCTTATAGCATCTTGCTTTTCCAATTAGGGTTGTAGCTTGGATAGTAATAATAATAATAATAATAATCTCCATTTACCTCTCACCACGATATCATCCATATATGCCACTCGAGGAAGCTCTCTTATAGTTTCATTTTTAATTCCGTCCTGCCATTATCTCCCATTATCGTTTGGGTCATATAAATAAAAGTATGCACACAGGCACACCTACGCACACAGGCATTTATATACAGTAGATATATATATATATATATATATATATATATATATATATATATATATATATATATATATATATATATATATATATATATATATATATATACATATATATATATATAAATCTTTATATATATATATATATATATATATATATATATATATATATATATATATATAAATCTTTATATATATATATATATATATATATATATATATATATATATATATATATATATATATATATATATTTATATATATATATATATATATATATATATATATATATATATATATATATATATAAAGATTTATATATATATTTATATATATATATATATATATATATATATATATATATATATATATATATATATATATTTATATATATATATATATATATATATATATATATATATATATATATATATATATATATATATATATATATGTATGTATATATGTTGGTGTGGTACTGTTATAAACACACATTATGGTTCCAATCAAATGTCTCTTCAATGTGCTATGTATTTCTAGACTTGCATGTTACTTCTTATGAATAAGTCTAAGTAAGTTAAATTTTAAAACAGTTTATTAGCAGCTCCATCACAGGAGTATAGATGGTTAGGTCGTATGACCATTCCGTATGAGATGTTGACAAGAAGTAACTAAGATATAATGTCTGATGATAACGTATACTTAGTTATCTTAGCATTTATGTAAATATGTAAACACAACATTAATACAGGAAGCCATCTAGATCCGGTGAGACTCTCAACTCTTTCTCACGGTATACTTTGCATTGTGTTTACTCTTCATGAAAAATTTTTCATTGCAAAGGTTTGGCTTTTGCATTCTGTTTATGACTGACTTGGCGTTTTTTCACATTCCTCCTATCTTCTCCATTGATCCCTTGGGTCATGGATTTAATCATGTAATTTACAAAAATTACATATATATTACTGTGTATATACAGATCTATAAATATATATTATATATAATATATACTGTATATTACTGAATATATATATATATATATATATATATATATATATATATATATATATATATATATATATATATATATATATATTTATATATATATATATATATATATATATATATATATATATATATATATATATATATATATATATATATATATATTCCTTTAAAACTTTACCAATATTCTTGAAGATGATGTACAAATCATTCTAAATGTTTACAAAAATGTAGATATTCTTTTATATATGTAAACGGATATTCCCCTGGCAAACGGATTTCACAGTTATTTAATTGCAATTTATCTTCAAAATATCATATGGCTTAATTTCGATTAAACAACTCTCACAGAAAGTGATGACAATCTCCTTAACATCCCACCTCAAAAAAAAAAAAAGGAAAACAAAAGAAATTCTTTGTTGCACTTTATCCATCTACAGTAAGTTATATTTGCTAGGCAACACAACGTTTTCACAGCCAATGCTAAAAGATCCCTGCAATTTTTCGAAGCTCGTTGAAACAACATAATAACGGCTGCATATCCAGGAAAACCAACAAATGCTGAAAACTGAATTATTTCTTTGTGTTTTCTCCACTTTGGCCAAGTTTATTGTTTAGAGCAAAAGTCTAAAACCTTATACAAGAACGTGAATTCATACTTACACAAGTAATGTGGAATTTGTTTGTGATCAGTATTTGATAATCTTTATATAAACAAATTACTTCTAATTCTATAGAGCATGTTTAATACTGAATTTTCTTTAAGAATATTTTACTTTGTTATACATAAACTGTACTGTATTCATCTATCTAGCCACCTATACACACGCATATATATATATATATATATATATATATATATATATATATATATATATATATATATATATATATATATATATATATATATATGTGTGTGTGTGTGTGTGTGTGTGTGTGTGTGTGTGTGTGTGTGTGTGCTTAAACACAACAAGAAATGCAGCCATTTCCAGTCAGGATAAAGGCCTTTAACATTTCATTATTCATGTGTAAGGTTTGGACACTTTTCATCACCACGCTGGCCAACTGCAAATTGGTGATGTTGCGAGGGTTACAGCAAATCAACCTACCATGAGTGCTCCTAACTAGTACACCTCTGCTGATCCTAGTGATTCACATACACACACACACACACACACACACACATATATATATATATATATATATATATATATATATATATATATATATATATATATATATATATATATATATATATATATACATATTCATATATATATATATATATATATATATATATATATATATATATATATATATATATATATATATATTATATATATACATATTCATATATATATATATATATATATATATATATATATATATATATATATATATATATATATATATATATATATATATATATATATATATATTGTAACTTAATCGTCATCAATTTCCAAATCACTTAAGTTTTTAGATTTTTAATGTTAAGTGTAGAAGTGTTAGTATTATTTCTTTAGCTTTTTGTCTCCTCACCGGTGGTTATCTGGGGGTTTATTATTGGCTAACGACTGTTTTATATTTTTAAGTTGTGTTGGTTACGTGGCTGAGCTCCTTCGTTATCCGAGGTATGGAGTTTTAAGGTGCGTTCAGATTGAAGAGTTTTTTTCCGCGAGTTGCTCTCAGCCAGCTGCTCCATTGAATGTAAAGAAGCTGTAGAGTATTTTCCGAGATTTTCTCTCTACTCTCGCGAGTGTTTCTCTTCTCCCGCGCTCGCTACATTCTAAACACTCTAGGTTGTAGCTCTCCACTCTATTCAGTGAATATTCAGATCTGTGAAAGTTTTACTCTCGCGGGAGAACATGGGTGCCAAAATGTGGAATAAAGACCAAACAATTGCATTAATTCAGCAATACGAGAAATTTCTTGAACTGTGGTTGTCATTTTGCCTGAGTACAGAAACAAAGAGCTGAAAATTAGTAAAATTCAAGAAATAGCTGAGAACTTGGGAATTAGCGAAAAACAAATTACAAGGAAATGGCACAATCTTTGGAGTCAAATGTGCGCTGAAGCTAGGAAATTGAAGAAGAAAAAAGTGGAAGTTGAGCTGAAGAAATAATTAGTGTAAAAAAAAAAATAAAAATAAAAACTACCAACAAACACACACACACACACACACACACACACACACACACACACACACACACACTTCAATACCCTTTATTTTTAACGAGCACGTGCACTAGATTATTTGTGTTGTTATTATTTTTTAAAAATTCAATATTAAAATTTTTTAATTTAAATAAATGCTTAAAATTTACATATTTAATTTAAATACTTGAATTTAACGGGCACGTACAGTAGATTATTTGTGTTATTATTATTAAGAATAAAAATATTAAATATATTTATTTTAAATAAATTATTAAAATTTAAATATTTAACTCAAATATTTGAATTTAACGGGCATATGCACTAGTTACTATGCATTTATATGTTATGCTTTCTTATCCTAACCTACCCTCCCTCACTTACTGCTCACTCCAGCATTTTTTTGTGTTTATACAGTGTTTAATAAAAACTTTTTTTTTCTTCAGGAAGTGCCTAGCTCCGAATTGGAGGGAGTACAACAAAGGAAACTAGAATCTGGAAACGGGTATCAACCAGAGCAATCTGGAAGTATTAATTTGGAAACAGGAACCCCCAAACATACGATGTTCTTATAACTCGATGTATCATCCTCAAACAATTCTCTTAATAATTTTGCATGTGCTCCATCTTCTCCCCTTTTGCTTATCCTTTTTCGTATCCACATACATTTTTTTCTTTTCTTTTTCACTTCGTTCATAATTATTAATGCAGCAGCAACATGGCACTTTTGAGACTTGTTCTCTCAACCCTCGCTAGTTGTCGAATGGCACTGGCTCCAGTGTAAATAGATGAGCGAGAAATCTTACCCGACTCTCGGACACTTTCTCTCGCGACACTCACTCACAGCTCTCGGAGAGAAAAACTTGCTGGTAGTGTAAACACGCTGTAGAGAAAGTCGCGCGAGAGTAGCCGTCTCTCGGGAGAGTTTAATCTCCAATCTAAACGCACCTTTACTCTTGGAGGAGTTCGCCTTAGTGTGTTTCTGAGCTTCCAAACTTGAAGGGCACAACTATTGCTGTTGGAACTATATTTATTCCACGCCAAATTGCAGAGCTACGTTTTGAAGCTGTATAGCTTTTTGGGTATCCTTACTCGGCAGCAAGGACCTTTTATTCTGCATTTTGTGTACTGCCTTTGGTTCAGTAAAAGCCAAGGGGACTTCTCTGTCCCAAGGTAATGATAATTATACCTATATTTATTTATCGAGATCACGACCTATGATCCTCTGCTGACGTCATTAGTGGAGCTTGTGAAAGCCTTCCAACATCATAACTTCGGATCAATTTAGATTGTATTTGTTAGAATATTCTTACTTTTCGCTTCCCTCCTTTCTGGACCCTCTCCCCTTTTAGTATGTATGTGTTGATGACCTTTCTTTGATCTCGTAATTGATTTCTTTTGCAGGGAGTTTAAGAGTGAGTGTTTTCACTAATTATTGTATTGTTGAGGTTCATGTGTTATTTCTGTCTGAAACTTGTGTATTATTACCTCCGCCAGGAGGTTATGTTTTCGGTTCGGTTTGTTTGTTTGTTTGTTTGTTTGTTTCTCTGTTTGTCTGTCTGTCTGTGGACAACGTAGAGGCCACATTTCTACACGGAATCACTTCAAACTTGGCCAAATAGTTCCCCAATGTGTATGGAAGAACTGATTAAATTTTGGTCAAGGTCACCCCAAGGTCAAGGTCACAGGGGTCACTGGTGTCACTATGACATAAGTGGCCATATCAAGAGACAGAAATAAAGCACTGACTTTTGCATAAGCCAACAGGGAAGTCCTAGTCCAGGCGCAACCCATGGGTGATGTTCAAATTTATAAAGGTCAAAGGTCAAGGTCATATTGGTGCATTATATCAATGTCATATTAAGTATCAGTGGCAAATGAACAAAGATCACTTGAAGGTCAAAAGTCAAGCAGGTCACTTGAAGGTCAAGGTCACGTGAAGGTCAAGGTCACGTGAAGGTCAAGGTCACCTGAAGGTCAAGGTCACGTGAAGGTCAAGTACATTTGAAGATCAAGGTCACTTGAAGCCAAGGTCATGTGAAGGTCAAGGTCACGTGAAGGTCAAGGTCACTTGAAGGTCACGTGAAGGTCAAGGTCATGTGAAGGTCGAAGTCACATCAATTCATGATTCTAGGACATATGGCGCTCTAGGTCACCTTGGCGGAGGTATGTCCTCTACGAGGACCATGTCCGCGTTCAGGACTTGCTCACTTGTATTAAGCATGTTTTTTATGGTATTTTCTTTGTCCCTTGAATTGACTTTGCACTCTTATTGAAGTTGGGCACTATTCCACCTTTTGTGGACTTGGTATGGTATCTGGTGAATACTATTTGATAAAAGTTTTAGTGTTTTGTGTGGTTGTCACGCCAGCCATCACAATATATATATATATATATATATATATATATATATATATATATATATATATATATATATATATATATATATATATATATATATATATATATATATATATATATATATATATATATATATATATACATATATACACACACACACACACACACATATATATATATATATATATATATATATGTGTGTGTGTGTGTGTGTGTGTGTGCGTCTCTACCCATTTCTTAGAGTGTGTTATATTATATATATATTTATTCTAAAGTTCTACCAAGTAATTAGGTAATGTACAATTTATAAGACACTCAATTTTTCCAATGAGGTCATATGTACCATCTCAAGTTCAGTCATATTCCTTTGAATATTGCTTCCATGCATTCATTTACACATGCATTAGTATTTTCCATTTGTTTAGTAAATTATGATATGCATAATCTTCATCAAATTCTTCCACTTATTTATACACCACTTATACATCCAATTGTAAAATGTGCTTTATGGAAAAAAAAATCATCTATATGTAAGGTATAGACCATATAACCCGATGAGCACAATATCCAGTTTTAATTCTTTTCATCTCCCTTCAATTTTCACGTTAATTTTACATTTAATGAAAATATCTTAATCACATGTGAACAAGTGAACGCTAATCTCAAAAGTAGGTGATCTCATATTCTAGACAACCTTGTAATTAACTTTGCATTCATGTGAGGTAGTGGCAGAATGCCAACAAGTATAATAAATTTTCTGAAAAATGAAATGCTTCATAAACGTGGTTTTAACTTAATACTTTTCGAGAAAAGGCTATCATACACCTTAGCTATTATCTTCAGTTTTACTAAATCTGTATACTTATTACATTTACATTCCTTTCATAGGAAGAAACGGTATTTAATGTCTTTTCCATGAGAATTTTTCTTCTCTCAGGAAATACCTCACACATGCTGGCTAGTATATTAATTCTATACCTATCACATAGCAGCAATCATACCTTTTCGCGGAAAGATGACAGAAGTTTCCTTCGACGGAATGATAATTATGTTTCTCTCTGGTACTTGAGATTACAGAGTAATCATATAACTATAAATTCATTAAAGGTCAATACTTTCGAATGATGTATAATTAATGAAGGTCCTTGTCACTGCAAATCTT
>NC_090736.1:82833511-82848511 GCF_036898095.1 Palaemon carinicauda
GAGGCGTTTATTTCTAGTTGCTCAGGTTGTGTGTTGCACTTCTTGAGCGTAGCTTTGATGTTGTCCTTGTACCTCTTTTTCTGACTCCCTGGATTACGGCGAGCTTCAGGGAGCTGACTGTAGAGGACCTGGCGAGGAAGGCGATTTTCTGGCATACGGATGATGTGGCCGATCCACCTGAGTTGTTTTTCTGCCAATGTGGATTCTATAATCAGCAGGTTTGAACAGTGGAGAATTTCAGAATGAGGTATTTGTCTTGCCATGTGAGCCCTAATATACTCTGAAAACAGCGAATATGGAATGCCTCAAGTTGTTTTACATGTCGACGGTAAGCCGTCCAGGATTCTGCTCCATATAGCAAGGTAGACATGCAGACAGATCTGTTACACAGCTACTTTTGTTTCTGTCTTGAGGTGGTGATTTAGGAAGACTCTGGACCTGAGACGGTCGAAAGATGCGGAGGCATGATTTATCCGGGCAACTATTTCCTCATCGATATTGTGTTTTTTTGTGAAGATGCTTCCAAGGTAGATGAAGCTATCAGCTTGTTTGATGGCTTCCCTATTCAGATGAAATACTGGCGGATCTCCTGCAATTATTTGCTGGGATAGGATTTCAGTTTTGTTGATGTTAACTTTGAGGCCCATGGCTCGGTAAATTTATGAGACAAGGGTAAGGCTGCGTTGGAGGGCATCTGGTGAGTGAGCCACTAGAGCGCAATCATCTGCATATTGGAGTTCCATTAGGTGTGTCATTGTTGTTTTTGTCACAGACCGGAGGCGCCTAAGGTTGAATAAGTTTCCGTCTAGTCGAAATTGCACTTTCAATTGATCTTTTTGGTGACTTGTTGGTGGCTCAGGAGGGTGACTGCAGTGAAGTAGATGTTGAATATCACTGGAGCCAGGACACATCTCTGTTTTACTCCAGTTTCTACCCTGAAAAGTTGTGATTTACTACCACCCATACTTACACAGGCTTGTGTAAGTTTCTTAGAATGTTAAGGAATTTCGGAGGTACTCCAAATTTGGAGAGAGCAGTCCATAAAAGGTCTCTGTTCACCGTGTCGAAGGCCTTTGTTAGATCAATAAAGGCTATGTGAAGATAACGGTTTTGCTCATGGCATTTCTCTTGTAGTTGCCGGGCCACGAGTATCATATCACAAGTGCTGCGTTCTTTACGAAAGCCACATTGCGTCTCTGGTATTACATTTTCTGAAATGTGTTTGCAAAGTCTTGCAAGCATTATTCTTGCCAGGAATTTATTTGCAAAGCCGAGCAAGGTGATGCCTCTGCTATTGTCACAGAGGGAACGGTCCCCTTTACGTTTGTAGATGGTGACAATGTCTGAGACAAGCCACTCATGGGGGACTTCTTCCATGTTCCAAATAGAGAGAATAAGGTTGTGGAGATGTTGATGGAGTAAGTAGCTTCCCTCCTTGAATAGTTCAGCTGGTAGACCATCAGGGCCAGGGCTTTTGTTGTTTTTCATGGCCTTTATGGCTTGTATAGGTTCTGGGAAAGTGGGGTTGGTATCTAGGATTTCTGAGTGAGGGACATCAGGGATGTTGTTGAGGATATTAGGCTCTACAGGATTTCGTTGGTTAAGGATTAAGCTGAAATGTTGTGCCCAGTGATATATTATCTCCTGTTTGTTTTTTAGGAGGTTTCCTTCTAGAGAGCGAACAGGAGTTATACTACTTTTCGTTGGGCCATATAAAATTTTAATAGAGTTGTAGAAACCATGTT
The DNA here is from genome assembly GCF_036898095.1 of Palaemon carinicauda. NCBI lineage: Eukaryota > Metazoa > Arthropoda > Malacostraca > Decapoda > Palaemonidae > Palaemon > Palaemon carinicauda. The sequence goes on from NC_090736.1 coordinate 82,835,257, forward strand.
GATCATTTGCATCTGCGTATGATTGAGTTTCTTTTGCACGGTCATTCCACCAGTTATTTTCCATGTCTCTGAGTATTTTCTGCACTTCTGACCTTAGCTGTTGGAAGTTTTCCTTGAGAGCTACAGAAGTAGATTGTGAGAGCTATGCATCGTGAGCTTTATTTTTTGCTGTGATTAGGTCATGTATACCATCAGCGTTGTTATCAAACCAATCTTGATGACGTCGTGTGGAGAAGCCAAGGGTTTCCTCTGCATTTTCCTGAATTATAGTTTTCAGTTTTGTCCACTCAGAGTCAAGCTCATTTTGATGTTTTTTTGGATCAATGTTAGGGATCTCAGCCAGCTTTCTTTCTATCCCGTAACGGTAGTTGTTCCGAGTAGAGGTGTCTTTCAGAGCAGGAATGTTTAATTTCTTTAAGGGAAGTTTGCGAGAAAGAAGAGGACGGATGGTTGGTTTGAGCCTAGCACGTATTAGATTGTGATCTGTGTGGCACTCGGCACCTCTCATTGCACGGGTCTGGACGGCATCTTGCTGGTCTCGCTTTTTGATTATGATATAGTCAATCAAGTGCCAGTGTTTTGACCTTGGGTGCATCCACGAAGTTTTGTGCTTGTTTTTGAGCTAAAAAAGGTGTTGGTGATGACTAGGTTGTGTTCTGAGCAAAAGGAGAGCAATCTGAGCCCATTGCTATTCATTTGGCCAACATCATGATGACCGATGGCGTCTCCCCAGATGTGGTGTTCCCTTCCCACTCTGGCATTAAAGTCACCTAAGAGGATCAGTTTATCTTTCCTTGGAATTTGGTTAATGGCTGAGTCTAATAATTCATAGAGAGTCTTTTGTCTCATCTTCACTGTCCTGTGTAGGAGCGCAAGCACTCAGGAGAGTGGCATAACGACCTTTTGCAAGTGGGATGCGGCAGGACATCAACCTCTCCGAGATGCCAGCTGGTGAGTCAGGGATTTTACTTAGCAGTTTTATTTTCACTGCAAAACCGACACCATGGTTTCTCCGTTCATTTGCCGGATAACCTTTCCAGAAAAATGTGTATCCTTCTTCTACCTCTGTTAGGGTGTCCTCTTCTGAAAGACGAGTTTCACTTAAGGCAGCTATGTCAATGTTGTATCTTTGCAGTGCATGGGATATATATATATATATATATATATATATATATATATATATATATATATATATATATATATATATATATATATATATATATATATATATATATATATATATATATATATATATATATATATATATATATATATATATATATATATATATACACCAGTAGTTTAAATTTATATAACAAATATGTTCCATTATTTACCTTTACGTAGTAAGTATAAGGAAATAAATTCTCTCTCATCCCCTGTAATTGAATTTGTTTGAACATAGGGGAAAATTATGGCGTGAAATTCAAGATCGTATTACCTATCAATCCTGAATTTGGAAGCAGAAGCCACTATCGCACTGTCAATCCTAATTCAATAGTTAATTGTGTTTCAGAATTGAAGGCAAAACCTCGCTAATTGCAGATACCAGATCGAATCGGCAGATACAGAAACACGGTGGGGGAATTTACCTTTTGGTAGCTGGGGATCTCTGCTCCTTCCATTGAATGGGTTTTTTCGAAATGTTTTATTGTGTTTTTTACGTTCTGTTGTTATTTCAAATGTTGGAGTGTGTTTTCCACATGTTTCGATTTGTTTTTCTAATGTTGGAATCTGTTTTCCAAATGTTTAAATTAGTTTTTCCAAATGTTTCAATATACATGGGAATCAGATTTTGGAGACTGATAAATCTTCTGGGGGAGTGATTTAAATAGGAATATTTCTGTTCAAGTAATATCATTTACCATGTTAAACGAGGAGATATTCCATCAGATATACTATTTTTCAATAAACGATATTACGTTATATAATATTAACCCTGGAACGGTACAGTGGGTTGTCTGCGACCCCGAGCGTCAAAACAAAAGATGTTTTTCTCACGTGACTCACCCCAGTGACTGAATTTGTGGGTGATTGACCTGCAGTCGGTCACTTGCCTACACGCTCTAGTAGTGTCCAGACGTGCTTCACTGTAGCTGTACTCCTTCCCAGATTTCTGAGACACGTCGGGGTCGAGCGCGACCGAGTTTACCCTTCTAAGGTAAGTTGCATAATTATCAAAATTATTACGTATTATGAAATTGTCGTAGAATGGTGCAACTTGTATAGGTTATCAGTTGTGGAAAGTCTTAGTGGATGGTTTGGCTACCACGTGCAGGTTTTTTTTTTTTAGTTGAAATGCCGTTCATCACCACGAGGACCATTTTACCACGAGTGCCCCTTTTTAATTTTTTTGCATTTTTTGGCCAAGTAATTTTTCCGTAAGAAAATGCCAAATACTGTCGCAAAACTTTTGCTTTTTTAGTGTTGGAAAGTGTGTCTAGATGATCTGGCTACCCATGTGTGACTTTGTTTTTGTCAGATACGCCGTATATATTGGTATATGGCGTATTTTCCTGCGGTTACCAATTTCTGGTTTTTTCAATATTTGTAAAAATTTACTACGTAGTAAGGAATTGCCATATAGTATTGATTTTTTTCATGTTTATTTGTTAGAAAGTGTGCCTTGATGGTTGGGCTAACACGTGCATGTCTATTTTTTTATCTGAGATGCCGTATATTAGAATGTTGGCCATTTTTTAGCGAGTGCCACTTTTTCAGTTTTTTTCATTTCTTGGCTAAGTCATTTTTCCGTGAGAAATCAGCAAATAGTATCGCAAAACTTTTATTTTTATAGCATTGGAAAGTGTGTATAGATAATCTGGCTACCCATGTGTGACTTTGTTTTTGCCAGATACGCCGTAGATATTGGTATGTGGCGTATTTTCCTGCGGTTGCCAATTTCTGTTTTTTTTTTTCAATATTTGTAAAAATTTACTACGGAGTAAGGAATTGCCTTATAGTATTGATTTTTTTTCATGTTTATTTGTTGGAAAGTGTGTTTCGATGGTAGGGCTACTACATGCATGTCTTTTTTTTAATCTGAGATGCCATATATTAGAATGTTGGCCATTTTTCCGCGAGTGCCACTTTTTATTTGTTTTGCATTTTTTTGCTTAGTCATGTTACCGTAAGGAATTGGCAAGTAGTGTCGTAAAACTTATATTTTTATAGTGTTGGAAAGTGTTTCTAGATGATCTGGCTACCCATGCCTATCCTTTTTTTTTAGCCAGATATGGTGTATATACAGGTATGTGTTCGATTTTTCTGTGATTGCCATTTTTTCGTTTTTTCCCATTTCTTTCAAAATTACTACGTACTAAGGAACTATCACAGAGTAATGATTCATTTAGATGTTTATTTGTCGAAAAATGTGCCTTGATGGTTTGCCTAGCACGTGGCTGAATTTTTTTTTTTTCTGAAATGACCACCATTAGCACGTTGCCATTTTTCATCGAGTGCCTCTTTTTATTTGTTTTGCATTTTTTTGCTTTCTCATGTTACTGTAAGGAATTAGCAAGTAGTGTCGTAAAACTTATATTTCTATAGTGTTGGAAAGTGTTTCTGGATGATCTGGCTACCCATGCCTATCTTTTTTTTAGCCATATATGGCGTATATATAGGTATGTGTTTGATTTTCCTGTGATTGCCATTTTTTCGTTTTTTCCCATTTCTTTCAAAATTACTACGTACTAAGGAATTATCACAGAGTAATGATTCATTTAAATGTTTATTTGTCGGAAAATGTGCCTTTATGGTTTGACTAGCACGTGGCTGAAGTTTATTTTTTCTGAAATGACCACCATTAGCACGTTGCCATTTTTCATCGAGTGCCCCTTTTTATTTATTTTGCATTTTTTGCTTAGTCATGTTACCGTAAGGAATTGGCAAGTAGTGTCGCCAAACTTATATTCTTGTAGTGTTGGAAAGTGTTTCTAGATGATCTGGCTACCCATGCCTATCTTTTTTTTTAGCCAGATATGGCGTATATTGGTATGTGTTCGATTTTCCTTTGATTGCCATTTTTTCGTTTTTTCCCGTTTCTTTCAAAATTACTACATACTAAGGAACTATCACAGAGTAATGATTCATTTAGATGTTTATTTGTCGAAAAATGTGCCTTGATGGTTTGCCTAGCACGTGGCTGAAATTTTTTTTCTTTTTCTGAAATGACCACCATTAGCACGTTGCCATTTTTCATCGAGTGCCCCTTTTTATTTGTTTTGCATTTTTTGCTTAGTCATGTTACTGTAAGGAATTGGCAAGTAGTGCCGCAAAACCTATAATTTCATAGTGTTGTAAAGTGTTTCTAGATGATCTGGCTACCCATGACTATCTTTTTTTTAGCCAGATATGGCGTATATATAGGTATGTGTTCGATTTTTCTGTGATTGCCATTTTTTCGTTTTTTCCCATTTCTTTCAAAACAAGTGAGCAAGTCCTGAACGCGGACATGGTCCTCGTAGAGGACATACCTCCGCCAAGGTGACCTAGAGCGCCATATGTCCTAGAATCATGAATTGATGTGACTTCGACCTTCACATGACCTTGACCTTCACGTGACATTCAAGTGACCTTGACCTTCACGTGACCTTGACCTTCACATGACCTTGGCTTCAAGTGACCTTGATCTTCAAATGTACTTGACCTTCACGTGACCTTGACCTTCAGGTGACCTTGACCTTCACGTGACCTTGACCTTCACGTGACCTTGACCTTCAAGTGACCTGCTTGACTTTTGACCTTCAAGTGATCTTTGTTCATTTGCCACTGATACTTAATATGACATTGATATAATGCACCAATATGACCTTGACCTTTGACCTTTATAAATTTGAACATCACCCATGGGTTGCGCCTGGACTAGGACTTCCCTGTTGGCTTATGCAAAAGTCAGTGCTTTATTTCTGTCTCTTGATATGGCCACTTATGTCATAGTGACACCAGTGACCCCTGTGACCTTGACCTTGGGGTGACCTTGACCAAAATTTAATCAGTTCTTCCATACACATTGGGGAACTACTTGGCCAAGTTTGAAGTGATTCCGTGTAGAAATGTGGCCTCTACGTTGTCCACAGACAGACAGACAAACAGAGAAACAAACAAACAAACAAACCGAACCGAAAACATACCCTCCTGGCGGAGGTAATTACTACGTACTAAGGAACTATCACAGAGTAATGATTCATTTAGATGTTTATTTGTCGGAAAATATGCCTTGATGGTTTGCCTAGCACGTGGCTGAAATTTTTTTTTCTTCTGAAATGACCACCATTAGCACGTTGCCATTTTTCATCGAGTGCCCCTTTTTATTTATTTTGCATTTTTTTGCTTAGTCATGTTACCGTAAGGAATTGGCAAGTAATGTTGCACAACTTATAATTTTATAGGGTTGGAAAGTGTTTTTTGATGATCTGGCTACCCATGCCTATCTTTATTTTTAGCCATATATGGCGTATATATAGGTATGTGTTCGATTTTCCTGTGATTGCCATTTTTTCGTTTTTCCCATTTTTTTTTTTTTCAAAATTACTACGTACTAAAGAACTATCACAGAGTAATGATTCATTTAAAGGTTTATTTGTCGGAAAATATGCCTTGATGGTTTGCCTAGCACGTGGCTGAAATTTTTTTTTCTGAAATGACCACCATTAGTACGTTGCCATTTTTCATTGAGTGCCCTTTTTATTTGTTTTGCATTTTTTCTGCTTAATCATGTTACCGTAAGGAATTGGCAAGTAGCGTCGCAAAACTTATATTTTTATATTGTTGGAAAGTGTTTCTAGATGATCTGGCTACCCATGCATGATATTGTTTTTTTGCCTTAGATATATTGGTACGGGATCCATTTTCATCGAATGCGTATTTCTAATTTTTTCTAATTCTTTGCAGTTATCAAAATGGTGAGCAGGAGACTATCATTGGGCTTGGATGCCATAAATCAGCTCTTAGAGCAGTTTGATAGTGATGTGGATGATGCATTGGAGATCGATGACGTCACTGACGATGAATATGTAAATGTCGATGAGTTGGAGCAGGAGGTCTGGCAGGAGCAGGAGGTGACCCAAAATCCTGAAATTATCGGCTTAGGGAATGGAGATGGAGAAGCCGACGACGATGTGGGGGAGGAAGAGGGGGTTGGGGCTTCTGGTTCTCATGTTGTCCCAGCCAGCACAATAACAACTCCTGTGCCATATACTTCACGTGGTCAGCCCCCAGTAACGGTACCTCAGCTCACACCAGTGGAGGAGAGAAGCAGAAAGAGGAGAAGGGGGGATCTACAGGCAGCCAGGGGGACGGCAATCACCCAGATAGATGCTGAATCGGTTCAAGGTCGCGACGGTACTGTTTGGCATAGAGACCCAAATCCCACCCTCCCCCATATAGTATATCCGGTTGTGTTGGAAAATCTAATGTTGTTATTTTTTTATATAGAATCTTGGCAACTGTGTTGAAAATGTTCCAGGTAGTATTGTGAACATAGAAAAATATGTTACCAGTTTTTTAATTTGGTCCCACTTGACTTTCTACTACAGAAACTAAAGTCACTAAAATCGAGCAGTTTGATCAAGATTGGAAAATAGCGCTTATATACATATGGTTTAGATATGTTTCTGCATGACATTTTTGTAGTTTTTGGGGTATTGTGGCACTATAAAGGTAGGTATATAGTGAATAAATTGTGATTTAATGTTATTCCTGTTTGGAAATGTTGAATTAATCTTCAAATATTTGTTTCTTTACAGGAGTGAATAAAAGTTCTGCGCCATCACTGTGAACAATATAAACAAAGATGTCCATCTCTGTAACTTCTGGAGAACCACCAACAAAAAGACCGTCAATTGACTTCAATCGCTCTAAAATGCCAAGGGGAAAAATGGACGAACACTAAAAGCAAAGGAAAAGAGCTGGAAGCACTGACATGTCCTAAAAGTGAAAGTTATCAGAACTTCCTTGACACTATCGAGCTCCGAGCTGAATATGGGAATCAAGACTTCGTTCAATTAAATCAACGGATGCGCGGATTATCAGCAAAAATCCTGAATGACAACCATGGTGTTTGGCACCGAACATGCTATAGTGAAGTCACACACAAGGGACACACTGAGAGAGACCAGAAGCACTATGTAAAGGCACTTACAATAAGTGACCCTGGTATGTTGTCTTACAGGAAAGGTAGGGGCCGACCCACGTCATCAACTGCCACTCTTGCGTCTGACAGAGATGAAGGTATTGATTCGACCAATAGAAAGCTCACACGATCTCACGTGAGTGCATTTAACAGAGAACTATGCTTCTACTACCAAGAAATCAAACACACCAAAAAACACGCCAGGGCAGGATCCACACCAGAGGAGCTTCATATATGTAAAAGTGCAGACATTGGACAATCAATCAAAAAAATTGTTGATGCCAGTGACAAAGACTTGTGGAAGCTAAACATGGCCGACATCCTTGCAGATGGAGACTTTCTTTCCAGGGACATCAGATACCACAAAAGCTGCCATACTATGCACTGGCAACACTATTTGCAACATCCCCAAAGACCCAGTACAAAGAAGGACCATTCGAATGAAGACACAGTTGCATTCATATCAGCTGAGATAGAATTTTTCGCCGAACTACGAGAGCGTTTGGATAATGGAGACATTATAACACTGACCGATGTTGCTGCATTGTACTCTGACATGATGTACGACCATCGAATTCCCGACAACCAAATCTCACGACAGGCCTTCTTAGCAAAAATCGAACAAAATATTACCAATTTCACAATCACTGTTGCCAGAGGAAGGAAGCCTGCAGTGATACATTCCAGGGAATCTGGTCGGTCTGCCATAGACCAGGCAATGGAGGAGAGAGACCTGAAAGAAGACATAACAGCAATCTACCGCTGCTCAAAAGTCATCAGACAAGCAGTGCTACAGACTAGAAAAGAGCATCCGTGGTCCTTTGATGGTTCTTTAGTTGGATGTGGCGAAGCTGGTGTTCCAGCTGAACTAATGACATTAATGCGATGGATCTTTGCAATGGGCAAAAGCTGCAACAACAGAGACACGTACTGAACTGTTGCATAAATAATGTCTCGTTCTGTCTCAATCCATCGTACAGGCTTGCAAGACAGACCGACAAGTGGCACTCATCCCACTTTCATCTGACTCCAGATTTCGTAATACGTTTGAATGCCCTTATGCTATAGGACTCTCGTTATACATGTACCACAACTTTCGAAGTCAGAAGGCGGTGTCTCTGCTGAACATGTTTGTCGCTGGGATTTCATATGATAGAGTCACAACAATATGTGACACCATCGCCCATACTGTTGCCAAGAATATCAAAGAGTATGGTGTATATGTACCACCAGGTCTTCTGCGCAATAAGCGGATACGGGCTTCACTGGACAATGTCGTAAAAAAAGTGGACACCCCAGACGGAAAAGGAAGTTTCCATGGAACGGCAATGGCAGTATATCAGCGATCAGGTCAAGGCGAAACATTGGTCAAACCTGTGCAATTCAGTGAGAGTCCAACGTCTGAGTCTCTACATGATGTGCCACCCACCATACTCAACTTGGCTACAGGTGACATAGAAGGCAGTCCAAAGCCCAGGACCAGCCCACACTATAGCAGCTACAAGATTGGGGTGTATGACGAGTATTACATGAGATCACAAAGCAGTGACATACAGTGGATGGTGGCACGCTTCTTTAATAGACCTGGTGTCCAGGAGCTTAGCTCAGAAGTATCCCCAGGAGACAATGATGAACGCAAAGATCAACCAACAACTGACAGGTTAAACAAGAGACAGTTTGTGCCTGTTTGGTCTGCTTACAACTCTCTCACCCACGTGCCACTAGCTACAGATGCTCCCGCAGTAATTGATCAAGCCTTTGGTCTTCCAATCATCAAGGCTCCTGCTCATGAATGGTCCACTTTAGTTACATCTCTGGAGAACTTGTATAGGTTGAATGAGCTTGTGACTGGCCCAGACAACAAACTGGTGGTAACCATCGATATGGACCTGTATAAATGAGCTCTAAAACTCCCATACCTGGATCCGCAGTACAAGGACAAATGGGTGTTATGCCCTGGCGGGTTCCACACAGTTTTGTGTTCCTTGAGGTGCTTAGGCAGGACGATTGAGGGAAGCGGTATTGATGATGCATGGCAGGAAGCAGACATATACAGCAGTGTTACTGTTGCCCAGATCATCAGTGGCAACCACCATAATAGGGCTCTTCAAGCTCACTAAATAACACTCCAAGCTCTCTTTGACCTATGGTTTAGTGCATTCTTGGATGACCACCCGACAGTGTGTGATTCACTACGTTCAGCTGCACAAGAATTGACCGACGCATGCAAGGCCAATTTTGAAGTCCGTACGCCACACCAAACATTTGCAATGAAGCTAGAGTCCATGAACCTTGAAAAGCAGCTTCGTGACTATGATGACGCTCATGACCAAGATCCAATGTACAAGTGGGCGCGTATGTACATGAAAAAGGTGATGGTTCTGCTGCAGTTCCAACGCGCTACACGTGAGGGTAACTGGTTTCTCTACTTGTCAGCACTAGAAAAGCTCTGTATCTACTTCTTCGCATACAATAGATTGGATTATGCGCAGAACATACCCGAATACATAGCTCGAATGCAAGAGATGCAAACCACAGATCCAATGATTTGGCAAGAGTTTGTAAATGGTGACTTCACAGTGAATACAAGCAACACTATCCCGTTCACTCGTATTGCAGTAGACCAGGCAATGGAACATCAAAATAAATCTACCAAAGGTCAAGGAGGAATCTCTGGAATAACATCAAACCCAAAGACTTTGCTGAAGTTCTGTCTCACTGGTCCTGTGTTGGCACACATTGCTTCCGAAAGTGAACAACTGGCAGCAGTGTCCAACAGTACTACAATACAACAACAGCACCACTGCCTCTCTCAGGCCAAAGTTCGTCGCCAGGAACAGGCAATCACACAACTGAAGAAGGTACTGTCGCCATGCAACATCTTTAGTGGATCAAAAGGAACTGAGACTGGGCCCGCCAGTGATGCAACGACAGGTTGGATGTTCAAGCTTCTGTCGAAAGAGATCATTCCCGACAACATCAAAGAAAGCATTCTGTCCACAGAGCAGATTGGCATGGATGCATACAGAAGTTTCATTGAAGATCGTCTGATTGGCAATGGAAACCTGTGGGCCAAGATGACAAAGGTTAAACTGCTGTCTTGGTCAGCAACTGCCAAGGAAATTAAACTGAAAGCCGGTTCTCAAGTGATCACACTGAAAGCAACATCATCACTGTTTGCTAGGATGCTGGTGATAGCACGATCCTCAAGGGATGACATCAACTTAGAGGAAGTGATTGGCACCCACGAGTTTGTGTACATAAACAGGTTACTGATGCAACCAGATGGAGCAATCCACCCGACCACTGACAAGAGCATGGTAATCCACCTGCTGGAGAACCTTCTGGAGCCAGATGACAATACAACCCCAGGAACCAATGCTCAGGGCACCAACGATGAAAACGAGGGTTTCTGTCTTGTAGTTGATGGCATGGCTGTATTGCATGAGTTGATGGCTGTCAAGAACGTCAAAAGCTGCAAGGATTTAGGCACTTCATATATCAAGTTGATTGACTCAAAAGCTCGAGGTTATGGCCAAGTGAGGATCATCTTTGATAATTACACCCTAGTATCTTCACTCAAGGAGGGCACACGGGAGAGCCGCAGAGGCAAGTCCAAGGGAATAAATTCCTACATTGTAGAAGATGCAACTTGTATCAAAGACAAAGGTACATTTCTTGCAAGCAATGAGACAAAGGATTCACTCACTTTGTACCTGGCACAACAACTCATCAACCAGAGTACTATCAAGAACCTAGTAACCGTGACACGCAGCAGCATTATGACAAACTCTGAATGTCATGTATCTACAGGTGTAAGCACCCACGAAGAAGCTGACACTCTGATGATATTACATGCTGTAGAAGTAGCAGGAACAGGATTTGAAGTCCACATATACTCACAGGACACTGATGTTCTGCTCTTGGCTCTTCGTAGGGTGCCAATGCTTGGTACGCGACCAGCAATGATCATGGGCACCGGAGAATGCCGTCGCATCATCCAGCTGAAACCCATCTATGACAAGCTTGGTTCCGACAAAACATCAACTTTGATCAAATGGCATGCGCTGACTGGATGCGATACAACTGGGCATATACAAGGCAAAGGAAAAAAAGGATGCTTCAAAGCTTTCCTTAATGCCAGTTCAACCATACTTGCTGCACTGAATGGGCTTGGAGAAGGAGCCGAACCCACAGATAGTGTGGTCGAAGGGTGTGAAGAATTCTTATGCTCACTCTTCTGTCCTAAGCAACTCCATATCCCCAAGGCAAAGAATCTCAGGTGGTACCTCTTCAAAAGGCTGAGATCTGACCAAGGAGTAGACATGTTACCACCTACACATGGAGCTTGGCTTGAGCACATCCGACGCGCACATATTCAAGCAAGTGTTTGGTCACAAGACCTCGTCTTAAATCCAGTCATACCAAATCCTCTCATGCTCGGATGGCAAATGCAACATGACAAACTGATGCCACTGCTATCAAAGGAAGCACCAGCTCCAGAAGCAGTTCTTCAACTCATTCGATGCAACTGCGGATCCACTAACATCGATTCAGCCAACAAGTGTTCGCGCAGATGCTCTTGCAGAAAAAATAATCTTTTGTGCACTGAATTATGCAACTGTACAGGAGATGACACATGCCAGAACACTAATCCTATCACAGATGGCCAGGATATTGAAGAGGACTGACGTCGTGGACATTTGTGGCTGTAACTTGAAACAGCGGATCATTAACATTTGTGTTATTCTTTTGCAATAAGAATTACTTGTTAAGTTGCTAGAAGCAGAATCTTTTGGTGAACATTTATACCATAAGTACAAAATAGTCACACACTATTAGTCTTTATCACATATTTTCCAAAACTGGATAATTATGGCCATTTAAAATTGTTACACACTGTAAATAATTTGAAAATATGTTATTTTTGCGGAATTTTTGCGATATTATTTGTTGATGCTGAAAATCAGTCTGGGACCACACCGAAAAACTGGCAACATAATATTCCCTGTTTGATGATGTATTTAGATGATAATAAAACTTGTTGCCAAGATTCTATATGAAAATATGGCTTTTATACACAAGCCGATATACTAATATGTTCACACCAAGGATTGAGCCTGGGGGTCCTACTTCTCTCACGTTGGGAACGAGCAAAGTGTCCGAAATTTTCTCGCTCTTTTTGAGCGACCGCATGCTAGCCGAGGTTGTTTTGCATTCTAATGAACGCCTTGCCCTATTGAGGAGTCATTACCATCACAAGGGCAACGTTGCCCTCAGGGACATTGACCTGAGGGAACTGAAGGCGTTTATTGGTATCCTAATAATGACGGCATTGCGGGCGGACAACCATACACCGACCTGGGACATGTGGAACTTCACAGAGGGAAATCCTTTGTACAGATGTACAATGAATGAGCGTCGTTTCACCCTGTTAGTGAGGGTAATTCGCTTCGATGATTCGGCCACCAGAGTAGAGAGTGTGAAAATGGATCGCCTCGCACCCATTAGAAAACTCTTCGATCACGTGGTGACCAATTGTCGAAGCAATCATAGCCCAGGACCACATCTGACTGTGGATGAACAACTTGTCCCTTTCCGAGGGCGCTGTCCATTCAAGATGTACATTCCAAATAAACCTGCTAAGTAAGTAAAATTCTTTGTTTTTTATATTTGCACATGTTAGCCTATTATTGTTTTGTATTTGTAAAAAATTGTTTATTTATTTATTATATATATATATATATATATATATATATATATATATATATATATATATATATATATATATATATATATATATATATATATATATATATATACACACACACACATATATATATATATATATATATATATATATATATATATATATATATATATATATATATATATATATATATATATATATATATATATATTTTGTGAAGTAAAAAACTTGCTATATGATTTATGTATCTAAATTATAATATATCATCTATTCTATCTCTATTTATCTCTATCTATGTATAACTTGTTCATTTATTTATCTGATAATTTATCTTTCGTATTTGTAAATGTTTTTCTTACATATTCATTATTATTATTATTATTATTATTACTATATTGATTAGTAATATAATT